>NC_073390.1:49875779-50175779 GCF_028641065.1 Leucoraja erinaceus
AAGGAAATAATGATTGATCAAAACATTGGGATTTTATGACGCATTGCTGTTAAAGTGAAAATAATGGAAGTACTATACTTGTGTTGCATTGAAGGCCATTGTTGAAAATTGTAAGATGTTGTGTGAGAGAACATTAGTTTAGAAAGAAATTGGGTACCTATGCAAAGTAGATATAAATGGGTCGCCTTCTGATTGGCAAGTGATAATAAGTGGCGTGCCAGAGCTCATGCTTTTGCTATTTATATTTGTGACTTGGATGAAGACGCTGCACATATGGTTGTTAAATTTGTTGATAACATATTGATAAGAATGAAAGTAAGTTATGAAGAGAATATGAGAGGGCATCAAAAGGATACTGATAGGTTAAATAAATCGACAAAGAGCTGGCAAACTGAGTAAATATGGAGCAATGGAAATTATCCAAAATGTTATGATTAATTAATAAAACATATCTAAGTGTAAGATTGCAGAACTGCAGATGGGTGGTGTCTCTGTACAGTTTCACCAATAGTTAACAAGCAGGTACAATGGATAATTAGAAATGCTAACAATTTATTACAAAGAGAATTATATGCAGAAGTATGGAGGTTTTGGTTGGTACATCATTTCTTTGACAATCCTTTTCAAGTGCAATTTTTTTTCTGAGTACTTTTGAGTTTTGGGAAATCCATTAATGATTGGTGAAAGTAGGTGCTTTGAATATTTTTAAGGCAGAAGCTGAAAGATTCTTCATTAGTGTTGATGAAAAGGAATGCGATGTGGGAATGCAGAGTTATGGATGCGATCGATTTGGCAGTGGTCTTATTGAATGGTAGAGTGGGCTCAAAGGTCCATGCGGGCGACTCCTTGTCTGAATTAGTATATTCATTTTCAGCTGTTGTTGAGTTCCTGAACTTTGATCCAGTGAGGGCAAATGATAGTTATGTTTTTGAGTGTGCACATTTGAAAACTGAGTTATGGCGCTCCATTGAAGCTTCTTAGTCCTTCTAGGTGGTAGAAGTTTTGAGATGCTGTGAATGTATCTGAGGCAATTAATGCAGTGTGTCTTGTGAATAGCACCTTACAACCGTGATGCATTTTGATGTAAAAAAACGTTAAGGTGGTGGATGGGGTTCCATCAGAAAAGCCCCATTATTACTGCAGCAGTTTGACCAGGGGTATTATGCCAGCCATCGAGTTAAAACTAAGGGAAGGATTCTTATTTTATAAGACAGTTTGTTATTCAGCAAAATCTATTTATTTCATGCAATTTAAAATGTAGTATTTGGGAATGGAGTTGTTCATATATGCAGAAATGCAATCATTTTAACAAAAATTCTTGCTCGCTCTGCTAATACTTGATTTCTCCTGCAAGATGGTAAGAAGGAATTCATCGCATAATGCAAACGATTATTTTTTTATTGGTACAATAAGTGAGCAATAACTGAGATGCAAATCATTAAAATCGATCAAAAGCCATTTACAGTGCATTCATAAAGTATTCAGACCCCTTCATTTTTTCCACATTTTGTTACTTTACAGCCTTATTCTAAAATGGATTAAATTCATTTTTTTTTATCGCCAATTTACACACAATACCCCACAATTAAAAAGTGAAGACAGGTGTTTTTGCAAAGTAATTAAAAAAAACATTTTTGCAAAGTAATTAAAAAGAAATAACTGAAATATCACATTTACATATGTATTCAGACCCTTTACTCAGTACTTTGTTGAGGTACCTTTGGCAGCGATTACAGCCTAAAGTCTTTTTGGGAATGACGCTGCAAGCTTAGCACACCTGTATTTGGGTCATTTTTCCCATTCTTCTCTGCAGATCCTCTGAAGCTCTGTCAGGTTGGAAGGGGAGGTCGATGCACAGCTATTTTCAGGTCCCTCCAAAGATGTTCGATCGATTTCAAGTCCGGGCTCTGGCTGGGCCACTCGAGGACATTCACAGACTTGTCTCAAAGCCACTCCTGCGTTGTCTTGGCTGTGTATTTAGGGTTGTTGTCCTATTGGAAGGTGAACCTCCGCCCCAGTCTGAGGTCCTGAACACTCTGGAGCAGGTTTTCATCAAGAACCTCTCTGTACTTTGCTCCATTCATCTTTCCCCCGATCCTGACTAGTCTCCCAGTTCCTGCTGCTGAAAAACATCCTCGCACCATGGTATGCTGCCACCACCATGCTTCACTGTAGGTATGGTATTGGCCAGGTGATGAGCGGTGCCTGGTTTCCTCCAGACGTGGCGCTTGGCATTCAGGCCAATGAGTTCAACCTTGATTTCATCAGGCCAGAAAATCTTGTTTCTCATGGTCTAAGAGTCATTTAGGTGCCTTTTGGCAAACTCCAAGCGGGCTGCCATGTGTCTATTACTGAGGAGTGGCTTCTCTACCATAAAAGCCTGATTGGTGGAGTGCTGCAGATATAGTTGCCTTCTGGAAGATTCTCCCATCTCACAGAGGAACTCTGGAGCTCTGTCAGAGTGACCCATCGGGTTCTTGGTCACCTCACTGACCAAAGCCCTTCTCCCCGATTGCTCAGTTTGGCCGGGCGGCCAGCTCTATGAAGAGTCCTGGTGGTTCCAACGTTTTTCCATTTAAGAATGACGGAGGCCACTGTGCTCTTCAGGACCTGCAATGCTGCAGAAATTGTTTTATACCCTTCCCCAGATCTGTGTCTCGACACAATCCTGTCTCGGAGGTCTACGGACAATTCCTTTGTCTTCATGGCTTGGTTTTTGCTCTGACATACACTGTCAACTGTGGGACCTTATACGGACAGGTGTGTGCCTTTCCAAATCGTGTCCAATCAATTTAATTTACCACTGATGGACTCCAATCAAGTTGTAGAAAGTTCAAGGATAATCAATGGAAACAGTATAAACCTAAGCTCAATTTTGAGTGTCATAGCAAAGGGTCTGAATACTTATGTAAATGTGATATTTCAGTTCTCTCTTTTTAATAACTTTGCAAAAAGTTCTAAACACCTGTTTTCGCTTCTTCATTGCGGTATTGTGAGTAGATTGATGATTTAAAAAAAAAAGGAATTTAATCCATTTTAAAATAAGTCTGTAACCTACCAAAATTTGGAAAACGTGAAGGGGTTTGAACACTGAATGCACTGTATAGTGTGAGATTTCAAGATGCTTTAAACTAATTATTATAGCCAGGAATATTAATTTCACACGGTAAAATTGTATGTTGCAGCTAACGTGTCAATATTTCTAAATAATGTTCCCACACAGGTGTGAAATATGTTGTTATAAATCACATTAATTGGAAAACCTTGCTTTTTCAGTGTATGTATCCTGTGTTATCATGTATTCATCTACTCCTGTGCATTGTGCTTAAAGTTATCTAAATGTATCCTCAAATTCAAAATTAGCAATGCCTTGATTTTCTTTTAGTTCCTTTATTACCCATTTATATGAGCAGTGGCAAGACGTTTTAATTTTATAGAAAGAATGGCTACATTTCTGGAGATTGTACCCTTTATTACAAAGGGAAATGTTTTAAAGAACGCAACTAGCGGGTGGATTTTACTGCAAGTAAGTTTTGTGTGGGGGGAAAAAAAGGTTGAAGTGCAGAACATTAAATAATGAAAACCTTGCAGCTGTGAAAGGCTTTGTGGTGGGTTTTTTTTAATGACTAGAGGCTATAAACTTGTTCTATTTAATCCTTATGAAATATGTGTGTTTGTGGATGTTTAGTGTGGGTCACCTTACCCGACACAAGGTTGGGCGTGGTTGAGGACAGCAAAGATTTCTAAATCTTATTGAGCTCCATGGATCAGATTATAAACTAGCCTTGTGCTCCAAACATTAGAGATCTACCCAGTCAGTCCAAGGGTAAGCCTGCCTAAAGAATGCTCATGAAAAATGATCACATTATGAATTTGCAAAAGCAGATTCTAGAATCTCTTATTCATTTTAGAAGCATCCCAAATATTAGAATGAACTAATTTGCTCAACAGTGAAAAAGCAAATGTGACCCACAAACTCCTGGCAACATTCTCATCTTGTAGCTATCATTGGGAAGAAGGTACAGGAGCCTAAGAACAATTATCTTCAGGTTCAAGAACAGCTTCTTACCATTAATCATCAGACTCATGAACCACCCTGCACCTGCCGACCTTAGCAGCCAGCTACTAATAACCTTGCACCTCTAAGATTGCATTATATAGTTTGTCTTAAACCATGATAGTTTGCTTTACCTGGAATAACTGATAATTTATTACATATTTATTTGTTGTGTTGTGTAACTATAAAGCTGCAGCAAGCAGGAATGTAATTAACCTCAGACTGGTGCCTACGATAATTAAACACTCTTGACTGCCTGTCTTGAGGACAAAAATAGAATCAATGGATGAAGGATTTTTTTTTTTGACTCGTATTAAAACTCAAGATGTGTTCAGCAATAAAAAGTAAGTTTAGATGTTTCTTTATATAAGCTGCCTACTTGGAAAAAATGTAATTCTTAGAAGGTTGTTTTCATTTCTGGTGGGTGGTGATGCATTTGTAGAAGTGCTGTGCACGTTTTTCACTTTACATTTCCAATGAGAATGACTTTCTAAAATAGTCAAGGAAGTTTTACTCACAAATGATAACCTGTTTATTCACAGGGAAGGATCCTTGGAAATTGCAGGTTTGTGCTTATCCTCAACAAATGTTAAAACTTGTGTAATCATTGTATTTAATTTTTGATTCACTGGATGAAGGGTTAAAGGATTTTACAATAATGGGATTGAAATACTACAACAGTAATTTGCAACTGCTGAATTTCCTATTTGATAAGTATCTTGCTCAAATATACATTAATACTAATAAATTAGATTAATAATAATCATTAGACACGGCACTCAAGTCGCGTTCACCTTCACCTAGTCCCATCATGAAGTTGATACCAAAGATTCTTCCTACATCTATTTGTTATATCATTGGTATACTTGATAATGTTATGTCCAGATGTGATTGTTTTCAATGTCTTGCTTGCCAACATCCTAAATTTTATTCTATGTAAGTTTGAGTCTGTCAGTTCGTGGAGTAATCTCAGCACCCACCACGTTTCCCTTTTTAAAATTCCCATAAGCTCTTTGCATTTCTGCCATTTACCCACTAGAGCCGACTCCTCCACTACTCAGCTTTGCATACTATGCTGCATGGACTTCTGTTTGCAGAACTTCAATCTGCCTGAATCCATGGACTCGTTATTTCATAGTGCAGATGGACATTAGTAACATTGCGTCAAGACAACCTCGCCAGGAAGCATTGTGAGAGTCATGTTTTTTTACTTCTGTGCTTTTAATACGATCCGGCCTGCACTGCTAGGGAGCAAACTGACAAAGATGCGGTTGGATGCTCCATTGGTATCCTGGATCACCAACTACCTGACTGGATGAACACAGTATGTCAGGCTACAGAACTGTGTCTTGGACATGGTGGTGAGCAACATGGGGGCTCCCCAGGGCCCCCACTCCCTTCCTGTTTACCATTTACACCTCGGACTTCAGATTTAACCGCCTCCTGCCAACTGCAGATGTTTTCAGATGACTGCAATTGTGGGCTGCATGAGTGAGGGGAGGGAGGCTGAATACAGAGGTGTAATCAATTACTTTGTTGCGTGGTGTGGGCTGAATCACCTGCAGCTCAACATTGACAAGACTAAGGAATTGGTGGTCGACTTTGGAAGGTGAGGAACACCCCTGTCCCCTGTCTCCATCAATGGTGTGGATGTTCAGTTTACCAGGGAGTAAAAATACCTTGGTGTGTACCTGGACAGTAAACTGGACTGGTTCAGGAACGCTGAGGTCCTGTACAAGAAGGGACAGAGCCGGCTGTACTTTTTGAGAAGGCTCCGCTCCTTCCACATCTGCAGTAAGTTGCTGCAGATGTTCTACCAACTGGTGGTAGCCACTACCATCTTCACTGCTGTGTGCTGAGGCAGCAGGGCGAAGGCTGCTGATGCCAAGAGAATCAACAAACTCATCAGGAAGGCTGGCTCTGTCCTGGTGGCAGAGTTGGATTCTTGGGAGATGGTCTTGATGGGAAGGATGCTCCTCAAACTGCGGAGCATCCTGGACAATACAGCTCACCCCCCCCCGATGACACACTTGTCAACCTGAGGAGTACCTTCAGCAACAGACTGGTTCCAGCGAGCTGCAGAAGTTGTAAAGTTTGTGGCCATCAAACTTTACAACTCCTCCCCCTTCTTTCGTGGCGTAGACTGAGACTGACACCCCACCCCACCTCCTCAATCTTTACACATCCCCAAAGCCTTACCACTCGTCACTTTATTTTCAAGTATCTTGTGTTTTTTATGACTGTTGGCAAATTAATTTCCCTCCTGGGATAAATAAAGTAATATCATATTTACTTCAGGAAGTGATGTGGAGTATACGCCTCAATCGGAATCAATGATGCTGAAGTGGAAATGGTAGAGAGTTCCAAGTTCCCAAGCGTAAATATAAATAACAATTTATCCTGGATCCACCACGTTAACGTTATCAAAAAAACACATAGATGTTTCCTACTTCCTCAGAAGACTAAGGAAGTTTGGCATATCTCCAATGGTTCTTGCCAACTTCAATAGATGCATCGTAGAAGGTGTCCTATGAGGATTTATCACGGCTTGGTTTGGCAACAGCTCTGCCCAAGACCACGAGACATGGCAGAGTTGTGGATGTAGCCCAGTCCATCACAAAAACCCAGCTTCCACCCTCAAATCCATCTGCATCTCACACTGTCTTGGGAAAGCAGCCAACATCGTGAAGGACCACTTTCCCTGTTTTTTTACTCCTTCTCCCCAATCCTGTTGGGTGGAAGATTCACAAGGTCGAAAGCACAGACCACCAGATTCAGGAACTATTATCCACTTTTATCAGATTACTAAATGGTCCTCCATAATCTAGAATGCAGTCCTGATTTTCAAACCTACATCAGTGCAGCCCTTGCACTTTTTCTCTAACTGTAACACTATAATTGCTTTAACACTATTCTGGTAATTTTAAAACACTCTTTTTGCACTGGTGTATAACTTGGTTGTACTCGTGTATTGAATGATTTAACTGCTGAGCATTTAAACAAAGCCTTTCATTGTTTTTCACTCTGATAATCATAATGAATACCAATAATGAAAATAAGTAAATGGAATAAAATAGATGTGTAAGAACAACAGGTTTGCATTCGCCTATATCAGCTGAGTTTACAAAAACCATGTTTATTTGCAACCCAAATAGTGTTCATGATTGTTGAAATTGGTAGCCCAGAAGGTCATTAAGCACATTATATTAATACTGGCCAAAAAAAAGCTCTTTTTAATTAAACTCACCACTATTCTTGGTATGCAGCACACCCAATGTTTATTCTGAAGAGTTTCAATATCATTATACTTGCTGGTAGTGAGTTACAGACACTTTAATAAAATCTCTTATGTCTGTCATCTAGGTTACTCAACTTTGGGAGATGAGGGGAAGAATGTCAATTAAGCCTCCCTCTGTCTACGTTGATGGGGTCTACTTTTTGGAACTTTTTGCAAATTAAACATCACTGTTTTTTGCATCTTTATTTTTAATAGCAGTAACAGGATCGATCCGAGTCAGCATGGATTTACGAAGGGGAAATCATGCTTGACTAATCTTGTGGAATATTTTGAGGATGTAACTAGGAAAATTAGACAAGGGAGAGCCAGTGGATGTGGTGTACCTGGACTTTCAGAAAGCCTTTGGTCCCACATAGGAGATGAGTGAGCAAAATTAGAGCACATGGTATTGGGAATAGGGCACTGACATGGATGGAAAATTGGTTGGCAGGCAGGAAACAAAGAGTAGGGATTAACGGGTACCTTTCAGAATAGCAGGCAGTGACTAGTGGGGTACCGCAAGGCTCTGTGCTGGGACTGCAGCTATTTACAATATACATTCATTATTTAGATGAAGGGATTAAAAGTAGCATTAGCAAATTTGCAGATGACACAAAGCTAGGTGGCAGTGTGAACTGTGAGGGGGATGCTATGAGGATGCAAGGTGACTTGGACAGGTTGGAGGAGTGGGCAGATGTATGGCAGATGCAGTGTATTGTGGATAAATGTGAGGTTGTCCACTTTGTTGGCAAGAACAGAAAGGCAGATTATTATCTGAATGGTGTCAAGTTAGGAAAAGGAAAAGTACAACAAGATCAGCGTAGGTTCATGAGGTTAATTCCCGGGATGGTGGGACTGTCCTGTTGAGAGAATGGAGCAACTGGGCTTGTAAACACTAGAATTTAAAAGGTTGAGAGGGGATCTTATTGAAGCATATAAGATTATTAAGGGATTGGACACGCTAGAGGCAAGAAACATGTTCCCAATGTTGGGGGAGTCCAGAACCAGGGGGCCACAGTTTAAGAGTAAGGGGTAGGCCATTTAGAACGGAGATGAGGAAAACTTTTTCACACAGAGTTGCGAATCTGTGGAATTCTCTGCCTCCGAAGGCAGTGGAGGGCGGTTCTTTGGATACTTTTAAGAGAGAGCTAGATAGGGCTCTTGAAGATAGCGGAATCGGGGGATATGGGGAGAAGGCAGGAACGGGGTACTGATTGTGGATGATCAGCCATGATCACATTGAATGGCGGTGCTGGCTCGAAGGGCCGAATGGCCTACTCCTGCACCTATTGTCTATTGTCTAAACGCTGCATGGGCACATCCACATTGGTGCATGTACATCTCTGGTTACAATTGCAGCATCTGAGCTCAAGTCTCCTCGATTACTCTTTAGCACGACTTTCACCCCGCCCCCGATCCGTCATTATTTGGGATTAACGTACGAGCCATATTTTGCGTGTTCCTTGATGGAACAACGGGGAAACAAACATATGCCTTTAATTACAAGCAGGGAAGCCTGTCTGTCAGGGCACTGGACTGACGTCAGGGGGCGGGGGGTGTTACTATTATCAACCTGCGATGAAACAATGAAAGCGAAGCTTGGAGTTGCTGCAGCACGAATTACAGCTTCGGTCCCGGTCACGAATGCTGCGCCCAGGGACGATGAGAAGCGGGGCTGCGGACGAGTGCGGGGATTCGGGAGCTGAGACCGGAGGGTGAGTGAATGAGTTAGTGAGTGAGTGCTGCTCTCGGCTCCGCTAACTCGGGGCCCTTTGTGGTTGAAAGGCGGCAGCAGCGGCCAAAGAAGGCGGCTTGTTTCACTGTTTCTAGGCGGGGTCGGCCGGACACAGAGGGGGAGGGGGAGCAACAATAATAATAATGTTGCTGTCAATGTGGGAGAAGATATTGACCACTGCAACTGTGCATTAAACTCGCCAATTTGAAACTCCACTGCAAGTTAGATGTAGACGAAGATGGTAGAGGATTTTCCCCATGCACCACCTTCTGACACTTTCAACAAGCCTGTTTGAAGTGAGCTCCAACCGAACATTAGATCGAACAAGCCCATTGAAAATTCAAATGAGCTCCAACATTAGATCCATTGAAAACAAGCCCATTGGAAATTCAAAGCAAATACACTGTGTGTGTGTGTGTGTGTGTGCAAAGGGAAAGGAGGCTGGTTTGCAGAAATGTTTAAGAAGGAACTGCAGATGCTGGAAAAGCGAAGGTACACAAAAAAAGCTGGAGAAACTCAGCGGGTGACGAGGAAGGAAATAGAAAATAGGCAATTGGAAATAGGCAACGTTTCGGGCCGAAACCCAAGGGGTTTCGGCCCGAAAACGTTGTCTATTTCCTTCGCTCCATAGATGCTGCTGCACCCGCTGAGTTTCTCCAGCTTTTTTGTGTACCTTCTGGTTTGCAGGAAGTTGTTTTCTCCAGGAAACTTCACACAATGAGCTGTAAGGTCGGCTACCAGCTTTGTAAAGGCGACTGGCTTTAAAGAATGGATGCTGCTGCACCCGCTGAGTTTCTCCAGCAATTTTGTGTACCTTTGGCTTTAAAGAATTGTGAGTTTTCAGCAAGGCAGATGGTAGGCAAACCTTTTTGCCGCTTTTGTCTCGGATGTAATGTCTCTCCCCTCCCACCCTCGCGGTGGATACCCGCTGTTTGACGCCACTCATTGTTCTCAAGTCGAGATGCCACGGGGTCTGAGCCAAGTTGCAACTTACATGGCGCGTCTCCTCCCCTGAGGATGATTACGCGAGATCAAATTTCCAACTTAATAACATTACCCACTGCAAATCTTACATTCTCGGGGAATGCCCACTGGAATGGCTTTACTTGCTTGCTGGGCGGGTGGGTTTAAAAAAATAATAAATTAAAGTACGCTGGCATTGTCCGCAGAGAAGGCTAGAAAGTTGAGAGTTTGTATCAGTTTGTGTTAGAAAGTTGCAGGCAGGTGGGATGAAACCAGAGAGCGCACACACACGCTTATTGGAAATTAATACTTTGCCACGCGGTGTAAAAAGCAATCTAAATCAAAATTCAGAATACACAGTAAACTGTAGTTGTCCTGGTAACGCCGAAGAATTTGCTGTGGATTTGTCCATGCCGAGCGAGCCTGTTTGCAGCGTTACACTTGCGAAACGCAACATTCAAATGTAATATAAAATAAAGACATTCCTTCGCGAATGTGTTGAATCGCACATTATTTATGTAGAGTCCAATGTGTTTCAACTACTGGATCTCAATGTGCGCCGGTGCATTTTTGTGTCTCCGATGTGATTTTTCTATAATAGAAAGTTGAAAATTTGCGTCTATGGAAAAAGCAGATGACTGATTTAATCACTTGAGCGTGGAATTGCAAGGAATTAATTTCCAATTCATTAATCAGAGTTTTAGTTAACTTACATGGGAACGTTGTTTTGTTGCATTCTAAATATAAATGCATTGGGGCCAATAACGAAAATGTTCCATCATTAGCCCTGATAGTTATTTAAAAATTCTTATTTCTCCTCTGGTTTTTAAGCCAATTTTTATTGTGGATTGTATATATATAGAATAAGTGAGATTGAAATAAGACTAAGAGGTCAATTGATTTGAAGTCTCAATAAGCAATTAACGATTTGAGAATTATGGGCTAACCTTGTGAATTAACTCACAAAATTTTGCAAAATTTTCACTTTCCATCAATTCATTTTGCTAAAGAGCAAACATTTAAAAAAAAAGAAAGCAATATAGTCATACTGCATGGAAACCTACCCTTTGGCCCGACCTACCAATGCTGTCCCAGATGGCCCAGCTACACGAATCCCGCATGCCCATTTCCCTCTAAACCTTTCCTATCCACATATCTGCCCAAATATCTTTAAAATGTTGTTATAATACCTGATTCCACAACCTCCTTTGGCAGCTCATTCCTTCTATGTGGGAAAAAGATGTTCCTCCATTTCTAAATCTTTCCCCTCTCACCTTAAACCTATGGCCTCTGGTTCTCGATTCCCCTATGCTGGGTAAAACATTGAGTTGATTTTTCATTTTTGTTGTAAGGTTTTAGTAAAAAATACTAATAAATTTGTAGTTGTACAAATGGACACTGGCCCTCAGGTCATTGAACCCGCCACCAATCCATCCGCCAGTATGCTAATCCCATTCACACTACATTCCTACCAACTCTCCCCAGGTTCCACTAGTCACCTAAACAATAGCGGCAATTTATAGTGACTAATTAAGCTACTAAAATGCATATCTTTGTCATGTGGGAGCCTACTAAATCTTTTCCCTTTCACCTCAAACTTGTGTCCTCTGCTTCTCATTCCCAGACCCTGGGTGAAAAGAAAATCTGTGTATTCACCATATCTATTCCCCTCCTGATTTTATACACCTCTGTAAGATTAGCCGTCAGCCTCCTGCGCTCCATGGAATAAAGTCCTGTAATGTGTAGGAAAGAACTGCAGATACTGATTTAAATCGAAGGTAGACACACAATGCTGGAGTAACTCAGCGGGACAGGGAGCATCTCTGGAGATTGAATGGGTGACGATTCGGGTCGAGGCCCTTCTTCAGACTGATGTCAGGGGAGTGGGCGGGATAGAAAAATCCGATTGGGAATGGGAGGGGGAGTTAAAGTACTGAGCAACCGGGTGGTTAGGTAGGTTAAGGCGGAATGAGCGGAGGTGTTCAGCGAAGCGATCGGCGAGCCTGTGTTTGGTGTCGCCAATATGCAGGATACTCCCGGTTGCTCAGCACTTTAGCTCCCCTTCCCATTCCCTATATGGCCTTTCTGTCATTGTCAGTTTGGGGCCCAGTGCAAATTGAAGGAACAGCACCTCTTATTTCACCTGGGCAGCTTACAACCCAGTGGCATGAACATTGACTTCTCTAGCTTCAAATAGCCCTTGCTTTCCCTCTCTCTCCATCCCCTCCCCATTCCCAGTTCTCCCACCAGTCTTACGGCCTCCGTCTACATTCCATCTCTGTCCCACCAGGATTGAACCTAAGTCACTGAAGGTGCAACCCAGCAGTTCTACCAGCTCTGCAACTCTGTCACATGCATTGTTATTTAAGACAACTACAAGATGAGTATTGTATCCTAACTTAAGAGTGAAATTGTAAATAAAATGCTTACCAAAAAAAAGAATTTATTCATCCAACAGAATATAAGAAAAGTCTCAAGTTCCAAGTCTGATTAAGAAAACATGTTGAATGGTCATCTTTCTTATTATTTCCCATCACAATGCTCCCCCCCCCCCCCCCCCCCCCCCCCCAACTACAAGATGAGTATTGTATCCTAACTTAAGAGTGAAATTGTAAATAAAATGCTTACCAAAAAAAAGAATTTATTCATCCAACAGAATATCAGAAAAGTCTCAAGTTCCAAGTCTGATTAAGAAAACATGTTGAATGGTCATCTTTCTTATTATTTCCCTTCACAACCCCCCCACACACCCTCCCTCTACTCCATTCAGAATACAATTTGGGTTCTAATCAGGCTCAATGAGTGGAGATTATCCTCGGATTAAAAATAACCCAGGCTAGCCTTAATCGAACTTTACTTAACTTTATCTTGCACTAAACATTATTCCCTTCATCATATGTGTCAACGCTGTGGGTGGCTCCATTGTAATCATGTATGGTCTTTACGTTGGCTGATTGGCACGCAACTAAAGCTTTGCACTGTACCTCCATACACTAAAATAAACTAAAGATAAGCCATGAATAACAATTATCAGTTTCCATACTTAGTTGATAAAGTCTTATTCACAGCAGAGACATCAAATATTAGAATTTGCTTTCAGCAGCAGAATAAGTAAGTAATTGTTGTTGACCTTGAAGAAAACCCTGACATGGGCTGATCCCTCAACCTAGTTGTGTAAAAATGTCCCAGTAATCCAGCACACAAAGCACAACTTTATTTAACTTTTTTTTTTAATAGTTTATGCATTGGGATTAATAAAGAATTATACAAACACATTAGAAGTAGATTTTGAAAGATTGCATTCAAAATACGAGGAATTTACAGTTCAGATTAGTTTTGAGACCTAGATATAGTTTGTTAAACAGGAGTACGGATTTCACACACGATAAAAACATAAACATACACAACATAGGGGAGAATTTCATTGAGTAATGACAAATAATGACTGTGAACATTCAGGCAAAATGTTTTTAATATTGTTATTTAATGGTATTCCATGTATAAATCCATTACTTCTTTGATCTCGCAAAGTTAAACAAATTCTAGATTTCAAATTCGCATTGCATGTTCCTACAATACATCTGTGACATTTGTCCCTATGTCAACCATTTTAGTTTTATATGTCCTTTTCTTCAAAAGAAGTCTGTGCTTATTCGCACTTTAAAATAAAGCTGTGTTAATGAACAACATGAAAGCTTAATTGTCCAATGAGGTACAGCTTTCATCATGTCATTTGCTAACATCAACTAGGAAACTTTGCGGGGTTTGTTTTTGAAGACTCATTGCAATTGGTACTTATAAGATTGGCAGAAGAATGGACAATGAAGCAATCGGAAACTGGGTCTCTAAATCGAAACAGTCTTGTGCTATATACCTGGAACTATCTAACATCACTGAGTATATGGAGTTGAACACTTGTGTGCCATGTACGTACCAAAATGTTTGTAGTAATAACACTAATATTTCTCTCTTATTGGAAGTAAAGTTGATGTAAGTTTTTTTGGTGCATTTTATTGTCCTTAACTTTTCATTAATGTCGTCCCTTTGCAGATCCGATTCCAGTAGGATGTCTTCAACTAGTAGTAAGTACCCATTTACATTTGTGACCATTGTATCTTGGATCCTTGTGGAATGTATAAGAGGAAGAAAGCTATTGCAGAAAGGAAGGGAGAGGTGCTATTTGTTGCCTGGAACTCTAAAGTGATAGAAATGCATGAGGAGTGGAGGGATGATGCATATTTATAGAAGTCTGTCTTCATTGAATCTGGCTCCTTCCTGTTTGTTCATTGAAGTACTGATATTGATGTCCTTCCTAAATCGAAGATGCATTGTTTTGATGAATTCGACATGCAATGAGCTGGTTGTAGAGCACATTTTATGATTTAATTGCAATATGAAAGTGGCATGATGTTGCAGTGTAGTAACTTTGTGTGAATTTGCATGCCTTACTGATGCATTCATTAACAGTTTGTTTAAATAGCCTGATGCTAGATGGGACAACATTTGTATGAACTGTGGACCTTGCTATTCACTTCCATCATTAATGTGAAATCATAGATGAAGGCAAAGTCTGCTGCCATTGTTAATAGTCTTGCTAAATATATTTAATTACTTGTTTCATTGGTGAAGAATCTGCAGATAGACACAAAAAGCTGGACTAACTCAGCGGGGGGGGGACAGGCAACATGTCTGGAGAGAAGGAATGGGTGACGTTTCGGGTCGAGACCCTTCTTCAGCTTCTGCAGCTGTTTTGCTATTGCAGAATGCACTGGGGCATTTAGGTGGGGTAGTTTGCATTAAATAATACAATTTCTATTTGAAATGCCACCATCGGGATTACTTATGTTCAATCCTAATGAATAAGCAAGGAAAGTGTGTCATAGTGGCACAGCGGTAGAGTTGCAGCCTTACAGCGTTGGAGACCCAGGTTTGATCCTGACTATGGGTGCTGTCTGTATGGAGTTTGTACGTTCTCACTATTACTGCATGGGTTTTCTCCGGGTGCTCCAGTCTCCTCCCACATTCCAAAAATCTGCAGGTTTCCAGGTTAATTGGCATTTGTAAATTGCCTTGTGTGTAAGATAGAACTAGTATATGGGGTGACCATTGGTTGGCGGGGACTCAGTGGGCCGAAGGGCCTGTTTCCACATTGTATCTCCAAAGTCTAAAGAAAGTGTTATTTCAAGTTCAAGTTCAAAGTAACTTTATTGTCAATTCAATTATGCAACAGTAGTTACACATAGGATCGAAATTACGTTTCCCCATACTCCAAATGTGCAGTAATATTAAAAACACAGACAGACAACATACCAATAAAAATAGACAATAGACATACATTATTTAAAATATTAAAATATTCACAGTATGCCAAAATGTAGCAAAAACTTTGAGGTATTTTAAACAGGGTGCAACAATGAAAGGTGCAATATAGAAAAGAGTGCAAATTTCATACTGGAGACATTGAGCCAAAGTTATTTTCACAGTTTGTTGTCTTTGTTTGGGTACTGTTCATGGAATTTTCTTAAGTGTGTTGAGTAGTCTGATGGCCTGAGGGAAAAAGTTGTTTTTGAATCTGGTGTTTTGCTCCGCATGCTGCAGTAGCGCTTACCGGAAGGTAGGAGGGTGAACAGTTTGTGTGCTGGGTGGGTGGTGTTATTAATTGAAAGTAAATGGGTATGTGGACATCCATAATACAAGAAAGCCCAAGAACAAGATGACATTTAAAGGACACTTAGGCGTTCTTGGATATAAAATGTTTAGAGGGATATGGTCCAGGTGTGGGCAAATGGGTCTAGCTTGGAGGGGGTATATGGGACAGCATGGACGAGTTGGGCCAAAGGGCCTGTTTCTGTGCTGCATGACTCAATGACATGCACCAACTTCTGTCTGATGTAACTCTGACCGATGTCACAGAGCTAAGAGAGGTTCAGAATCAGGAGCTTGGGAATCCTTGCCCCAAGATTCAAGAACAGCTTAATCCCATCAGGCTCTTGAACCACCCTGCACAACGCTGTCCTTAAGACTATCTCAGCGCCTAGCGACTATGAACTTTGTAGAGGATTGTACTATGTAGTTCAACTTGCACTATTACGGTCTAGTTAGCCAGTATAATTGGTAATTTATTGTATTATTGTTTTTGTATATTTATTTGCTGTGTTCATGTGCCTGTAAAGCTGCAGCAAGCAAGGATTTCATTGTTCTGTTCCTGGTGCATATAACAATTAAACATTCTTTACTATTGACTCATGGCACCAGAGGCAGCTTTGCATTTTGGTCCTTTATTCTGCATTCTGTTTATTTTTACTTTTGTGGTACCTTACATACTCACGCATGGTATCTGATGAAGGGTCCCAACCTGAACCATCATTTGTACATTCCCTTCATGGTTGCTGCCTGACCCGCTGTTTTTCTCTAGGTTCCAGCATCTGAGTTCCTTGTGTTTCAATGGCATTATTTGCCCAGAGAGCACACAATCCCAGTACACATGACAATAATAAACCAATAATAGCAAGTTGACTTGTAAAAGTTTGATATAGCAAATAGATGTGACAAAGCTACTGGCATAAAGCATTTCCATCGGACAATATCAAGCAATTATTGTCTCTCTAAGTAATCTCAAACATGCTGATGCTGAATTTATCCTGTCGATTCTTGATCAGATTTTTGCTGTATTAAATTTCTGTATTCGTGCCTACTATATTCTGTTGTGCTGAAGCAAAGCAAGAATTTCATTGTCCTATCAGGGACACGACAATAAACTCACTTGAACTTGAAAAGGATTTGGCATCAAGCTGAAAAAAACATCTGTTTGAAGTGTCTTTTCCCATGGGCTACTTCTCGTAGCTTTGAGCTGTTCACTTCAGCCTCACAAATGGACACCATGGTGTTTCCTTGGGTTAAAAGGTATTGTATCTTGTCTACCTGTATGCCAAACTAATTCCTTGTGCAAATGCCTGAAGTTTATCTTGCACTTAAAATACTCTGGGAACAATCTATTTCTAATTAAATGGGAAAGTGCACTTAAGCAGACTTGAATTAATTACCGGGCAATCACGTTTTCATAGACAGAATGGCTGTTTAGGGCTTGGAAGTATTTGCCAGCATCTTACAAGTTTTCTCTCCCAGTTTACTGGAGATCTACCAAAATGTTTTGAACCATCTACTTGGAGATGCTGCTATGATGCCTGTGAGTCATTTCATTTCCCAAAGCTGCCTATTCCCATCCGCCTTTGGTCTAAATAAAACCACTGAAACTATTTAGAAAAATGAAATAACCACATTAGTCTGTGGCTTTAAACAAAATACTGGGTCTGGAATGAAAGCTCGGAATGATAATGGAACCAATTATATTTTTATTAGTATAAAGGAGAGTTGTGATTTTCGTGAAGATACCTTACTGATTGGAAGTAAAGGAATGATCAATAATAACGACGTTAGGCTTTTTAAAAAAAACAAATGACTGGCAGAAATCCCAGTAATAATAACATCAGTGTGTGCCTGCTTTTTGTGGCTTTGAAGTGATGCATAGAATTTATGCTGATACACACAGTCCCCTCACTGACTGAGTGTGTAATCTCTTTTCCACCCTGCATCATTATAGTCCTGGCCATGCTATCTGATGTTGCAAATGCTAAAATAAGTGATCTAATTAGTGCAACGGTCAGAGAAAATGACTGCATAATGAATAAACTCATAGGTATACAAAATTGCTGGAGAAACTCAGCGGGTGCAGCAGCATCTATGGAGCGAAGGAAATGGGCGACGTTTTGGAGTCTGCGTGTACAACATAGTTTTCTCCTTCACCATTGCATCCCCATCCCAGCCTCCGAAGGATTCGAACCACAATTTTTTTTAAACCAATTAATGGAAAACAATGTGAATTTCAGTTCCCCTTAAACAAAAATGCCGTTATTCATCGGGTTAAAGTGTGGCTTCTTGTTTAGTGTCAATGCACAAACACTGGGTTCTGTGAGACCCTTTGTTACTGCTCCCTCTCTGTGATCCCTGCTCTTCCTCACTCCAATGTGAATTCTGTGAGACCCTCACTCACTGCTCCAACTCTGTGTTTTCAACAACCTATTGATATTCAGGATATGCAGCAGGCATTTAAGAAGGGTCAAAATGCTTCAAATTGCTGAAATGTATATTACATTTGTTTATGATGTTGGCTGAAGGATTAATGCTGGTCAGATTGCAGGGAAGATTTTTTTCCATCATTATTGCCATGGAACTTTTTGCAACCACTAAACGATGTGATGTGGTGAGAACAAAATGGCCCATTGAGGAACATAAAGAGATTTTCTGATATCCCGCACAAACATAGCCTGCTTAAAATAACTTTCTACCTAGAACCAAAATGCTACAAGTGCTGGAAGTCTGAAATGAAATGCTCAGGTTGCCATTCAGCATGTGTGGAGAAAGATACACAAATAACGGGTCAAGTTGCCATTTCCCGATACAAGATACATTTATTTGTCACATGTGCCAGTTGGCACAGTGAAATGTGATCACCATACAGCCATACAATAAAATAAAGAGCACATCCTGCATCATTGCTAATGCTGGAGAATGTTCTTGGATTGGAATATAGATCACCCAGCACAAGAACACGCCCTTTGGCCGACAACGTCTGTGCCGAACATGATGACAAGAGAGTTTAATACCCTTCCATTCTCTGCATCTCCATGTGCTTATCTAGAAACCTCTTCAATGTCATGCTATAAACTAACGCTAGAATGGATATAGACACAAAAGTTGGAGTAACTCAGCGAGTCAGGCAGCGTCATAAAGGAATAATAATAATATCTTTTATTGTCAGTGCAACGAGATTTAGTCTACAGCTCCAACCGATGAAAAAGGAAATTAAATAAATAAATAAGCTGTGTGACGTGACCATCCGAGGGAGACAGTCCAGGGGGGGGGGGGGGGGGGCACTCAGCAGGGCCGGTTCAGAGCCGCTATAGCTCTTGGAATAAAGCTGTTTCTGAGTCTGGAGGTTCGGGCATAGAAGGCCTTGTAACGTCTGCAGACCGTTACAGGGGTGTGATGAGTCTTTATGGATGCTGACGGCTTTCCTGAGGCACCGTGTGTGGTAGATGCCCTCCAAGGCTGATAGCTGTGTCCCAATGATCCTCTGCACTCTGTGGACGACGCGCTGAAGAGCTCTCCTCTCCGTCTCCGTGCAGCTGAGATACCACACAGAGATGCCATACGTTAATATGCTCTCTGTGGTGCAGCGGTAGAATGTTGTCAGCAGCTGTTGGCGCAGACCAGTCTTTTTTAATGTCCTCAGGAAGAACAGTCGTTGCTGTGCCTTCTTGACCAGCGCAGCCGTGTTGGTGGACCATGTGAGGTCCTCTGAAATGTGAGTGCCCAGAAACTTAAAGCTGGACACTCTCTCCACACTTTCCCCGTAGATGGAGATTGGGGCGTATTCTCCATTATGGGACCTCCTGAAGTCAATAATCAGCTCCTTGGTCTTGGAGGTGTTTAGTGACAAGTTGTTACGTGTGCACCAGTCCGCCAGGTTCTGCACCTCTGCCCTGTATTTTGTTTCATCACCGTTGGTGATCAGCCCAATCACTGTTGTGTCATCTGCAAACTTCACGATGGTGTTGGTGTCGAATGCAGGAACACAGTCGTGAGTGAAGAGGGAGTAGAGCATGGGGCTTAGTACACAGCCCTGTGGTGTGCCGGTGCTCAGGGTGATAGTGGAGGACAGGTGCGGGCCCAGTCTCACTGCCTGCGGTCGCTCCGTCAGAAAGTTCAGGATCCAATCGCATATCGGCGAGCTGAGGCCCAGCTGGTGGAGTTTGATGGTGAGCTTGGTGGGGATGACCGTATTGAATGCAGAGCTATAGTCAACGAAGAGCATCCTCACGTACGTGCCCTGTCTGTGTCGTTTCAGGTTGAGACCTTTTTACAGACTGACCTGAAACGTCACCAGAGATACTGCCTAACCCGCTGAGTTAGTCCAGTTTTTTGTATCTATCTTCGGTTTAAACCAGCATCTGCAGTTCCTTCCTACACTAGAATGGGTAACGATGAGATATAACAAGGGACAAAACAAATCACTGATAAGAGTTGTTTCTAAGCCTCCTAACTGTGATGTAGACTGTAGGATCAATCAATAAGTAAGTTGCACTTGTAACAAAGTTAACACAAGAATCATGGTGAACTTACATTTTCATAGACTGGTCAAATCAAATTGACAAAAGAACGTTGAAAAACCAATTCATGAAATGAACATTGATACATTTACATAGTGAGGTTTGTCATGGATTTAATCCGGAAACGGACTATATTATTACTATATTTTTGTCTTGTGTAAGAAGACGAGGTTAGTTGATTCTGATCCAATTGTAAGGGGAAACCCTTAGGGGTGATAATGAATTTTTGTCATCATTTTGAAAATGCCATACTTCACACCGGGAACTAGAGCCTTGGGTAAACTCAGTTAAATATGAAGGATGGGATCCATTAACTGCGAGCAAGAAACAAACTGCTGTGTGAGCTCATCTGGTCAGGCAGCATCTGCTGAGGGAAATAGACAGACGATGTTTTGGGTCAGGAAGTCATCTTTCCAATTCCCTCAACAGATGCTGATCTGCTGAGTTCCTCTAGTAGTTTAGCTTTTGCTCAAGATTCCACCATCTGCAGTATCTGTTTCACAAACTGTCTTGGGTGGCTTGGGCTCAGCCCAGAGATGGGGTTTGGTTTGGATGTTTTAACGTTATACCTCCAGCACCCAAACCAGAACATAGTGGGATACTCATTCTTGAATCAAGTAACAATTGTTATCTTACGCTTTGGTCTTGATCCAGCAACTTATCTCGGGTTACTTAAGTGTAACTTAAGACTGGCAGAATCACTGAAAGTGGGCTGTGTTTATATTTAAATGAGTAACTCAATCACACACAAAAAACAAGTAAGGATGTTGACTTAATTATTCGAAGGAAATAGATGTCCCATCAATTGCAGTCAAATTCTAAAAATAAATTGCATTGATCTCACAATGACATTATTATCTTTTGATTAAAAAACAGATATAAAGTGCTGGAGTAACTCAACAGGTCATGCAGGATCTCTGGAGAGCATGGATAGGTGATGTTTCGGGTCGGGATACTTCTTCAGACTGATGATCAAAAAGCCCTCACCTATATACACCAGTCTCTCACCAAGCTTTCTCCTGCCCCACCTTTCTCCTCACCCCTCCACCTCAATCAGTCTGAAGGATCCCAGCCCGAAATGTTCCCCAGAGATGCGTTTCGACTCGATGTTGGGGGAGTCCAGAACCAGGGGCCACAGTTTAAGAATAAGGAGTAAGCCATTTAGAACGGAGACGAGGAAACACTTTTTCTCGCAGAGAGTGGTGAGTCTGTGGAATTCTCTGCCTCAGAGGGCGGTGGAGGCAGGTTCTCTGGATGTTTTCAAGAGAGAGCAAGATAGGGCTCTTAAAAATAGCGGAGTCAGGGGATATGGGGAGAAGGCAGGAACGGGCTACTGATTGGGGATGATCAGCCATGATCACATTGAATGGTCGAATGGCCTACTCGAAGGGCCGAATGGCCTACTCCTGCACTTATTGTCTATTGTATATTGAAATGTCACCCATTCATTCTCTCCAGAGATGCTGCCTGTCCCACTGAGTTACTCCAGCATTTTGTGTGTATTCTCCAGAGATGCTGCCTGATGCGCTGAGTTACTCCAGCACTTTGTGTCACTTTTGGTAAACAAGCACCTGCATTTCCATGCATCTCCTATTATCTTTTGTTTGGCAGCTTTAAAACCTTTGCAATCGGTATTTTTTCCTCTCCTTTAAATTTGAATTGTTTTGGAAATTTACTTACAGCCTGTAATTAGTCAGGATTTCCTGATTGCTACCAGCAACTATTTTCAAAGACCTTATCTGAAGGCAGCAGCAGGAAAGGTATTGGCCCTGCTTCAGACCCGGCCACTCTCAGTTACATATCAAAGGGTTGCAGTGCAAAAACTTAGTGGAAGTATTTGTCTCTTCAGGAAACATGCTACCAAAAAATGTTCATGTTAAATCAGAGTTTTTACTGAGGCGATTAGATGGAAATAATTTTACATGTGACCATTTTCATTAAAGGGATTTCATTTGTTACCTAGTAAGCCCTGGAATCTTGTATATTTTTAACAAAATTGAGTATTGCAATACAGGTGCACAACCTTTTATCCGAAAGCCTTTTGACCAGACACTTGTCGGATTTCGGACTTTTTCGGATTTCAGAATGGAAGATTTTTAGCGTAGATTAGGTAGGTAGCGTGGGCGGTTTGAAAAGTCTGGAACAGCTGCCTCCTCCCCGGAGACTGGGAGAATCATTGCATAAATGTTAGTTAGTTAGTTTGGAGGGATTTTATGTGGTGGTGGTGGTGTAGGGGTGAAGGGGGAAACTTTAATTCTTAGTCCCCTACCTACCTGGTCGGCGACTCCCAACCTCGCGGAGCTGGGGGCTCCGTCCGGCCGCGGGCGGCGCCGGTTGTAGCTCCGACCCCGGCAACTCTACCCCTGGCTGCGCGGCTCCAAATCCAGCGACGCTCCACGATGTTGTGTGTCGGCGGCCACAGCGCTCCGGAGCTTGCCGCACGGCGACCCGGTAAGGCATTGCGCTGCGACGCCGCAGACTCCCGACATTCGCGGAGCTGGGGCGTCCGGCCGCGGGCCGCGCTGGATTTGGAGCGCCTCGCAGCCAGGGGTAGAGTTGCCGGGGTCGGAGCTACAACCTGCGCTGCCCGCGGCCCCACCGGCCACAGCGCTGCTGAGATTACTGCACAGCGACCCGGTAAGGCATTGACCGCTCCCCGCCTCTCCGACCAGGTAGGGGACTAAGAATTAAAGTTTACCCCTTCACCCCCCTTCACATAAAAGCCCTCCAAACTAACTGACTAACATTTAAGCAATGATTTACAGATGTTTAAGCGTCTCCCGGTCTCCAGGGAGGAGGCAGCCGCTACAGTAGTACAGACCTGGGTTGACCGTGGGTCGTTTTGGGTCAGGTTTGGTGCGCAGACGACATCTGGAAAAAATGGCCGGTTTTCGGAGCTTTTCGGTTTCTGGAACACCGGATAAAAGGTTGTGCACCTGTAATGTGAAAAGCTGGAAAAGTAGCAAAATTAATTTCTTGTCTTAAAACTAGGATGTTATTTTCCATTTCTGTGTATGTGCTGCCTTTCTTCAGACTATATATTTTTTGTCACACTGGCCTTCACAGTCGGTATTGAGTATAGGAGTTAGGAGGTCATGCTGCAGTTGTAGATGAGGCCACAGATTGTGTTAAGTTTTGGTCACCATGTTATAGGAAAGCTGGAATAGATGCAAGGAAGATTCATGAGGAAGATGCCAGGATTCAAGGGCTTGAGCTGTGGGGTGAGGTTGAGCAGACTAGGTCTCTACCCTGGAACGCAGGAGTGATCGTATGGAGCTGTACAAAATCACGAGAGCAATAGACAGGGTAAATGCACAGTCTTTCAGAGTAGAGAACCAGACGACATTGGTTTAAGTTGAGGGGGGAAAGATTTAAGAGGAACCTGATTTACACGCTGGAATTTAGAAGATTGAGGGGGGGTCTTATAGAAACTTACAAAATTCTTCAGGGGTTGGACAGGCTAGATGCAGGAAGATTATTCCCGATGTTGGGGAAGTCCAGAACAAGGGGTCACAGTTTAAGGATAAGAGGGAAGTATTTTAGGACCGAGATGAGAAAATTATTTTTTATGTGGTACCTGTGGAATTCTCTGCCACAGAATGTAGTTTAGGCCAGTTCATTGGCTATATTTAAGAGGGAGTTAGATGTGGCCCTTGTGGCTAAAGGGATCAGGGGGTATAGAGAGAAGGCAGGTACAGGATACCGAGTTGGATGATCAGCCATGATCATATTGAATGGCGGTGCAGGCTCGAAGGGCCGAATGGCCTACTCCTGCACCTATTTTCTATGTTTCTATGAATAACCTTTTTACACAGAGTAGTGGGTGCATGGAACGAGCTGCCAAAGGAGATAGTTGAGGCAGGTGCTGTCGCAACTTTTAATGCCCCGTCCCTGAACGGAAACCTCTGGAGACTTTGCGCCCCAACCAAAGTTTCCGTGCGGTTCCCGGAGGTTGCAGGTGGTTGCCGGAGGTTGCAGGTAGTGGAAGCAGGTAGGGAGACTGACAAAAACCCCCCAGGAACCGCACGGAAACCTTGGGTGTGGCACAAAGTCTACAGAGGTTTCCGTTCACGTTTCCTAAGTGGGACGGGCATAAGAAGCATTTGGATAGGACAGATTTTTAGGCATGCTAGACCAAGTACAGACCCGTTGGGTCTGCTCCCCCAACGCAAGATACCATCACTCACCCGTTCCCCCAACGCAATATTGGACCACTCACGCATACCCCCAACTGCGTAGGTGCGGCTCATTTCTCTTCATCCCCCTGCACTTCCTCCTCCACCATCCCTCTTCAATCCCTACAGAGTGAGGGGTGGTGGAGAAGGAGGGGTGGGCAGGGCGGGAGGGGAGGTGAGTAGAGAGGTAGGGTAGAGGGAAGGGGTAGAGAGGGGCAGAGAGGGAGAGTGTAGAGAGAGAGAGGAGGGGGATAGAGAGAGGGGGTACAGAGGGAGGGGTTAGAGACGGTGGGAGTGAGGTTAGTTAGGGAGGGGGCATCTCCCTGCTCCACCACTCCCCATCTCTCGCCTCCCCCCCCCCCCCCATCTCCCTCCACCACCCAACTCCTGATCTACCACCCCACTATGCACCCCATGTCCCTCCTCCTCCTCATTTCCCTCATCCTCCTCCCCTCACTCCCATTCCCTGCCCCCCAGGACCTACCCAGGATGTAGAGCAGCGGCAGGGCCTGGTTCTCGTGCTCGGGCTGGCCTTAGCTGTAGACTGCCTGGCATCCAGTGGGCTCGTCCTTGACCCCGGACCCAGGCTCATCCTTGGTTCCAGCGGCGGCTTTTTGGTCGGCCCCGGCCAGTGCCCCATCCCAAGCCCCGGGCTCTACCCCCACACCAGCTCCAGCACCCGGCTCGGCTGTAGCCCGTGGCCCCATCCCCCCCACCAGGTAATCGGGGGGGGGCCGGCAGCCACCGCCATCCCTCGTTCATCGTAAGCACTGGAGTGCCCCTCCCTCCCTGAGTCCCGTCCTGCCTTGAAGAGTGCATAGTGACGTCACTCGGGGCTTTATTTTCCCAAATCGGGGGAGTTTTTGGGGCTGTTTTTTAAATTTAAAGGATTAATAACTTTGGAAATATAGGTGGGAATGCAACGGGAAGATGTTTAGCGCCACGACGGGAGAAATGTGAGTAGGATATGTGAAAATGGGAAGGCTGTGGCCTAGCGTTTGGAAGGAGATAGGAAAAGTAGATTGACACATTGTGGGCAAACACGCACGAACAAGACAAAGACTTTTAGTTATATAGAGATGGGCTAAATGCAGGCAGGTGGGAGTAGTGTATGGATTGGGCGTGGGCATGTTGGGCTGTATGGTCTGTTTCCATTCTTATGACTGCATTTTTCCCACAAATGTTGTGTATTGGATCTGATTTCATTGAAGGTAGATTTTGATTGCTTGGTTGTTCATTTGTATTATACGTTGATAAAGTAAATCTCCTGAATCGTTAATGCGTGCATAATAATGCTGTGTCCAGAGGATTTACTCAAATATTTAATCACTTTTGGCAGACTCAATTAAAAATTGGCTGCCTCCATTTGCAAGGTTAATATTTTAGTTATGAAATGCTGTATAATTGGGTCCAGATTAATCCTGAAGCTAATGATTTCTCTGCTCCCTATTCATAAAGCAGGAATGTTTAAAATTGGGTAATGTCCTGCTGGGCATGGTCAAATAATCTCCTACTAAAAGTGAATAAAGTCCAATGACCCTATTTTCTTCGCTCCACCTGTGTCATGTTTTCCTTGTACTTAATATTTTTAACATGTTCATTACAGATATTTTAATGGGGAAAAAACTTGCAAGACTGAAATGAAAGTGTAGACATCAGCGTCTTTAGAATCTTTTATGAAAAAGACGGCTTGATTTTCTTTTCAAAATGCTCCATCCTTTTCTGGAACAAAATTGATTTGCACATGGGATATATGTATAGAAAGTGTTGTGAATGGGAGTAAAGTTGATTTGATATAGAGTAACTGTAAATTTGCCCCCCCTAGTGTGTTGGGAGTGGACGTGAAAATGGATAGCATAGAACTAGATGTGAAAAGGTGATTGAACGTTGGTGTAGACTCGGTGGGCCAAAGGGCCTCTGTTTCCATGCTGTATCTTTCAATTCATCCATTCCCCATCTGTATATTCACCAACATTCCTAGCCACAGCCTGGCCCCTGGTTCACTGGACACACCAGGACTGATAGGAGCAGTCAATGGCTCAGTGAAGAGTTGGATTCATGTTGGACACATGGTTGAAATACACTGCAGCTCTGTGATGTTACACCTTAAAATATTTGTGATGCCACGGGGATCACAGTTTTAACTTTTACCCCCCATTTATGTTTAACTTAACATTTAACTCTCGTCTTAATCTTTCATCCTAATATTTTGTTCTTGACAGAAACTCTTCTAATGAGTATTTAAGAACGGTCTTCCACAAGGATAGGGTATTGCCTCAAAGTCAGTTGCAGGAGGTGCCCCCGGGACCAGAGGCGGTTGGGTGAGGAGAGGGTTCCCGGTTCACGGGCCGAGCCGGTCGAGGGCGATGCAATAGCCTGGGATTACCTGGATCAGTACATTCAGCGCGACTTTGGACTTTGGCCTTTTGTAAATGACGCTAAACGATGGCAACTTGTGATGTGTGTGTGTGTGTGTTATGCAAAAGACTTTCACTGTGTAGTGCGCACATGACAATAAAGAACCAGTGGATATCAGAAGACATTCTTTGTCTGGCATCATGTCATAGCCTGGAGCATAATTCCAGTCACGATATCTGAAGAGGGACTGTTAAATTTCTGAATGTTCTTATCTGTAATCTTGTTCAGCTGATTTACTTTTATCCAATTTTACAAAGACGTTGAATTTGTCATATTCTCTCATGCAATAATAATGTAAATTAATGTTTTATTAAAATTAATATATAAGTTTTAAGGCACTAGCACACACTACTCGGTATTATAACATTTTACATTCGGCTTGATTAACTAATAGCTTTGCTATGAATTTGCTTGTAAAAAATGCCATTGACACATTTGATCTATTTTTAAGGTGAGCTGGTGCAGGAAGAAGGGCAGGACCCTTTCCAGGTGTCTGTGCATCTTCTTGCGAACCCTGGTGAATCTCGAGGATTGCAGCAAACTTTGGATTGCCTGTTGCATTGGATTAGCCCAGACATCCAGTTGTTTCATGTTTCAGAACGGGCAAGCCCAATAATACATTGCAAGTCACAGCACCGAAAAAGCTCTGTCTATCCTTCTCTCTCTGTTATTCTGTTTCTACACGAAGACTTTGGTGAAGAACGGATTTTGCAAGTTCATGACTTTTTCCAGGGTTTACCATGGCAATATCATCACAGCGAGAGTGTCGGTGGGAAAATTCTTCCTTACATGATTTGCTGCCAGGACTTCTACTCTCTGGATGCTAACATGCCAATCTGGGCCGTGAGGCAAGTACATTATGGCAACGAGATCTTACGGATTACAGTGAGCTGCAGCTATGAGAATTTTGAGGATGCTGTCAAACTCTATGAATTAATCTTGCACAAGAAAGCTGCCGTGCAAAAAGCGGATTTCTGCTGTTTTACCATATACTCCAGCCACAATTTCTGCATCCAGCTCTCGTTAAAACAGTTGCCACTTGGAATTACCGTTGATCTTAAAGAATCGGCCGTGCTACAGTTCAGAGTGCACGCGATTGGAGAGTTGGTGCCACTTCTTCCAAACCCCTGCATCCCCATCAGCGACACCAGGTGGCAAACTGAAGACTATGATCGAAACAAGATCCTTTTCCAAGTAAGTATCGTGTATTGAATAAGTGTTGACAGCTTCTGGCAGTGGAATAAATGACCTATAAAGACGTTTGCTGTAATTATACTCACACTGTGTAATTGAGGTGGTGAATTCTGATCCTTCTAGTGCATTATGGAAATCAACAGTGGTAATTAACCATAGTCCATGCCATGCCATACTTATAAACAGAAAAAAACTAAGAGGAAAATATCAGCTTGTGTGACAAACATCTCCAATTTATAACAATTCCCTTACATTTAATAGCCATTATGTTTGAGAACATTCAAATTGCAAATGCTAGAAATCCAATTATATTTTTGGAG
Organism: Leucoraja erinaceus; assembly: GCF_028641065.1. NCBI lineage: Eukaryota > Metazoa > Chordata > Chondrichthyes > Rajiformes > Rajidae > Leucoraja > Leucoraja erinaceus. The sequence goes on from NC_073390.1 coordinate 49,904,088, forward strand.
ATACAGCACGGAAATGGACACTTTGACCCACCAAATCCATGCCAACCAACAATCTCCCATTCACACCACATCTATGTTATCCCACTTTCTCACCCATTCCTTCACCACTTGGGGCAATTTACAGAGGCCAATTAACCTACAAACCAGCACGCCTTTGGGATGTGGGAGGGAACTGGAGCAGCCGGAGAAAACCCGCTCGGAGAGAACTTGCAAGCTCCACACAGACAGCACCTGAGGTCAAGACCCCAGTTGTACCAGTTGCGCCATGGTGCCACCAATCTAAGAGCAGCTCATGCTGGAAACACTCAGCAGGTCAGGTAGCATCTGTGGAAAGAAAGAGAATGAACATTTCAAATGGGGACCCGTCCTAAGAACTGTAATTTTCGTGATTGCCTTCCATGCAGCTCAAATAGCAGCAGGTATCATCTTTCATTACGCAATTTATTTTCAGCTCATTGAAATAAAAATCTCCCAGTGCAGGTATTTGTTTCTTATGTTTGTCAAAAATATTATTAATTGAAAAATGCAATATTCAAAGGTACACAAAAATGCTGGTGAAAATCAGTGGGTGCAGCAGCATCTATGGAGCGAAGGAGATAGGCAACGTTTCGGGCCGAAACCCAAGGGGTTTCGGCCCGAAACGTTGCCTATCTCCTTCGCTCCATAGATGCTGCTGCACCCGCTGATTTTCTCCAGCATTTGTGTGTACCTTCGATTTTCCAGCATCTGCAGCTCCTTCATAAACACAATATTCAAGTTGGATTGAGATCAGTTTCGTCCACTTTTGGGTCATTTATATCCTCCCAAGTCAAATGTTATCTACCTTAAGGGCCTATCCCACTTTCATGACCGAATTCACCACCTCTGCCGAGTTTGCCCTTGACTCGTACTCGCAGCGTGGTCGTCACGAGGTCGTAATGCTAGTTGTAGGCACTCGTGGCATCAAGTAGGTCGGGCCGTTTTTCTAGCCTGATGAAATATAGAATATCGAAATTAGGTGCAGGAGTAGGCCATTCGGCCCTTCGAGCCTGCACCGCCATTCAATATGATCATGGCTGATCATCCAACTCAGTATCCCGTACCTGCCTTCTCTCCATACCCCCTGATCCCCTTAGCCACAAGGGCCACATCTAACTCCCTCTTAAATATAGCCAATGAACTGGCCTCAACTACCCTCTGTGGCAGAGAGTTCCAGAGATTCACCACTCTCTGTGTAAAAAAAAGTTCTTCTCATCTCAGTTTTAAAGGATTTCCCCCTTATCCTTGAGCTGTGACCCCTTGTCCTGGACTTCCCTAACATCGGGAACAATCTTCCTGCATCTAGCCTGTCCAACCCCTTAAGAATTTTGTAAGTTTCTATAAGATCCCCTCTCAATCTCCTAAATTCTAGAGAGTATAAACCAAGTCTATCCAGTCTTTTCTTCATAAGACAGTCCTGACATCCCAGGAATCAGTCTGGTGAACCGTCTCTGCACTCCCTCTATGGCAAGAATGTCTTTCCTCAGATTTGGAGACCAAAACTGTACGCAATACTCCAGGTGTGGTCTCACCAAGACCCTGTACAACTGCAGTAGAACCTCCCTGCTCCTATACTCAAATCCTTTTGCAATGAAAGCTAACATACCATTCGCTTTCTTTACTGCTTGCTGCACCTGCATGCCTACCTTCAATGACTGGTGTAGCATCCTCCTCACAGCTAACACTGCCCCCAGCTTAGTGTCATCCGCAAACTTGGAGATATTGCCTTCAATTCCCTCATCCAGATCATTAATATATATTGTAAATAGCTGGGGTCCCAGCACTGGGCCTTGCGGTACCCCACTAGTCACTGCCTGCCATTGTGAAAAGGACCCGTTACTCCTACTCTTTGCTTCCTGTTTGCCAGCCAGTTCTCTATCCACATCAATACTGAACCCCTAATGCCTTGTGCTTTAAGTTTGTATACTAATCTCTTATGTGGGATCTTGTCGAAAGCCTTCTGGAAGTCCAGATACACCACATCCACTGGTTCTCCTCTATCCACGCTACTAGTTACATCCTCGAAAAATTCTATAAGATTCGTCAGACATGATTTACCTTTCGTAAATCCATGCTGACTTTGTCCAATGATTTCACCACTTTCCAAATGTGCTGCTATCCCATCTTTAATAACTGACTCTAGCAGTTTCCCCACTACCGATGTTAGACTAACTGGCCTGTAATTCCCCATTTTCTCTCTCCCGCCCTTCTTAAAAAGTGGGGTTACGTTTGCTACCCGCCAATCTTCAGGAACTACTCCAGAATCTAAAGAGTTTTGAAAGATTATTACTAATGCATCCACTATTTCTGGAGCTACTTCCTTAAGTACTCTGGGATGCAGCCTATCTGGCCCTGGGGATTTATCGGCCTTTAATCCATTCAATTTACCCAACACCACTTCCCGGCTAACCTGGATTTCACTCAATTCCTCCAACTCCTTTGACCCGCGGTCCCCTGCTATTTCCGGCAAATTATTTATGTCTTCCTTAGTGAAGACGGAACCAAAGTAGTTATTCAATTGGTCCGCCATATCCTTGTTCCCCATGATCAACTCACCTGTTTCTGACTGCAAGGGACCTACATTTGATTTAACTAATCTCTTTCTTTTCACATATCTATAAAAACTTTTGCAGTCAGTTTTTATGTTCCCTGCCAGTTTTCTTTCATAATCTATTTTCCCTTTCCTAATTAAGCCCTTTGTCCTCCTCTGCTTGTCTTTGAATTTCTCCCAGTCCTCCGGTATGCTGCTTTTTCTGGCTAATTTGTACACATCATCCTTCGCTCTGATACTATCCCTGATTTCCCTTGGAAAAATGGCCACGAGTAAAAAAGGTCATGAAAGTGGGACAGGCCCTTTATGTGAGTGTGGGACAGGGCATGGTTTAATGTTGACAAGCTGAATCCACTTAATGCCTTTAGTTCTTTTAGTGAGTTTGTTGGTTTAGTGCATGTGAAAATCATAGATTGTTGAAGTGTTCATTGCTCTAGTATATTCTACATTGCCACAATGACTATAAATGTCAAAATCAAAAATCCACATATCAAATGTGCCGTACAAAAATAGGCCACTCTGCTGAACTGGTCAAAAGACATAACCAAGTTGCCTTCCACACAAATGTACCTAGTCCATTGTGAAATTATTTCTATTCCTTTTGTTCAAACCCTCCCCCCACCTCCATGTGCCCGCGTGTGCTGATACAGCTTCCTCAACATGCATTTACGTTCCTTTAACAGTAATAATCCGTCATTCCTTGGGTAACAAGATCTGTCCTCAATTCCAATTGCATTTATTGAATGCTTGATTTATTAATTGAGTCTCAAAAGGCGCATGAGTTCTGAACTGGGTCTTTCTCTGCAACTTTTTATAAAATTGTGGCATATTCCATTAGTAGAAAGCTGATTGTTCAAGCCAAAATCATATCACTGTTCTGCCCTTTGTAGAATAAAAATGTTTCTTAACTCACAAACCCTCACGTTTAGCACCTTCTTAAAATTACCATTTTTAAAATTACCGATTTAAGATAATAATTAACTATATAATATGTTAATATTATGTTAATGGCTGTATTTTTTAACCGTGCTTTTAATTAATAAGTTTAGATCTTAAGCAGGTTCATTGTGAATAAAATAAGCATATTTTGATTTCTTGTTGCAACCAATATTGTGTACCTTTTTTGGAATTGTGCTGATCTGTTTTTGTCTATTTTCCTGCCAACAGGTGAGAGGGAGCGTTCGATATGGGGACAGAAATTGCTCTGCTGCTCCTGTGCACAGTAACAGTGGCTTTAGCAACCACTTGTGCAGTTCGGTGTCATGCACTCAAAATTCCCCTTCGGAAAAGTGGCCTTACAGTAGTCAAATGCCTCACGACAGGAACAGAATGTTCTCTGCTTTGGCAGCAGATGTGGAAGAGAGGAAAGATGTGAAAGGAAAGCAGAGGACCAATTTGCATGGGATGCTGGACAGGAACGAAAGCAGCACACCGGAGAGTTTGTGCAGCACGCCCAAGAGCAGCTCCTGTTACTCGTCCCAACGCAGCAGTCCAGCGACCACATCACGCAGCGATTTGGCGTTCCACCACAACGCACCCGCAAAGATCCGAAACCTTGATCACGAAACCTCTGCTGCAATACAAATTGCAGAAACGGACGTTGACACCGGCTATGTCGTTACAAAGTCAAATCCATTCACTGGTGCTAGTCCCTGCTCTTTATCTGCGCTTTCCACGGGCATAAAGAGTAGTTCTCCTAACTCAAGTACGAAAAGCCGTGTATTAAAACCCACTCTAGTGTCTCCCGAGACGAACAGTAATTTTAGCAAAAAGTGGCCGACCTCAAACAATGAAGAGAAGTTGCCTCGTGTTGGTCACAAACCACCAGAAGCTCCACAGCAGTTTTGTCAAAGTCACACAGAGGAGGAAGAGTTTTTTATTTAGACAAACAAATGTCATGTATTACTTTAATCCGTAAGGCGCAATTATAACGAATAAATACTTGCAAGGAATAACATTATGGAACAATAAATTGCAAATATTTTGTCATTTGTTTTCAAGCAAATATACATCAGACTCGAATGTTTTTTTTAAAATTCTGTTAATATTTCACTTGCACTATGTGGATTTATCCTGTAAAAATAGAAACACAAAATCCAGTAGTCGGATGATGAAATTTTCTTCAAATTATTAAATGAATAATTTAATTCTAATGTTGGCTTGGAGTTGCAGAAACTGCACATAATTATATCTGTGGCTCTAATCTGCTAAGTAAGCACTTCAGCAAAAAATATTTTAGTTAAATGGTCTCATTTTGATGTTTAACTAAACTCTGATGTACATATTAAAGTCACTGTAAGACCGTGCATAAGGACATCTTTTTAAAAATGTTAAACAGTTTTTGGTAACTTGTTGCCTGTTTGGATTTTTTTCCTATTATTTGTCAACTCTGGATACTAGTTTGGTATTGGAAGATAGGTTCTCCAGAGGATTTATCTTAATGAACATTACATGAATATCAGTTTATCCACCGCAGAGTTTATGATTTCAGTTGTGATTGCTGTTAATTTAGATTACCTCTGCTCAGTACAAAAAGAGAAGATGCAGAAAATACTTATTAGGTCCGGCTGTATCTGTGGAAAAAGAAACGTTTCAGGTCAGAGTTACTTTAGTTTTAGGACACAGCGTGGAAACAAACTTGTTAGTCGACCAATGATCCCTGCACACTAACACTATCACAATTTCACCAAGCCAATTAGCCGACAATTAATCTGTACATCTTTGGCGTGTGGGAGGAAACCGGAGCATCCGGAGAAAACCCACGCAGTCACGACGAGAACAAACAAACTCCGCACAGATAGCACCCATAGAGAGGATTAAACCCATGTCTCTGGCTGGTAAGGCAGCAACTCTACCACTGACACACCCTGAACCATCCTGACAAAGAGTCTCCAACTTAAAAAAAATAATTCTGTTTCTCTACCTGTAGATGTGGCCTGACCAGCTGAGCATGTTCTGCATTTTCTTTTTTTGTTTCAGATCTGTCATTTTTATTAAATTTTCATCTCTGCTCGGTAAATTGTTCAAGTTGTTATCTTCTTTTACTTAGACACTCGTGTTTAAATAAAGAGAAAAGACTTAACGTGAGACCTGAACATTTACTATGTTTCTAATGGTTTCGTGATTTTTAAGCAGGATATTTGAAATTTAAAAAAATATAGCATTTTCATAATAGGAGTAAAAGTTGTTCGATTAAGAAAATATTTTCATCGCCATCTCAGGTGACAAATTCTACACAATTAATTTTTATAAAGTTAAACCACACTTTCCCCCCCTAAATCTTCTAAATCAGATCCTTCTGCAGGGAAACAGAGGGTGCCTCAAGATAGAATAATAACTATCCAATCATACTTGGTTTCCAGCATTCACCTATATACTAATTCTATGCCCTACACACTAGGGACAATTTACAGAAGTCAATGAACCCACAAACCTGCACATCTTTGTAATATTGGAGGAGTGTGAAACACCTGGAGAAAACCCTCTTGATTGCAGGGAGAATATGCAACAATGCCCATAGTCGGCATCAAACCTGGGCCTCTGGCGCTGTAAGGCAGCAGCTCTAACACTGCGCCACCGTGCTGCTTTATTTGCTAATATTCACCACTGGGAAATGTTAGTTATAAGAAAGATGGCCCCTCTTACCAAACGCTTCTAAACATTCAGAGATACTGTGGTTAAACAGATTTATCGCAGTTGCAGGACCGAAAGTACACAATATTCAAATTCCTGTCACTTTATAGAACCTCTTCTTCCTATATCTACTCCCAAACCACCACCACCACCACCGCTGAGAAGAATAAAGACATGGACACTTTCAAATCAAAGCATCTCTCCAACCATATCCATCCTCCTGAATAATACAATATCTATCAGTATTCATTCTACACTGATGGGATAATCTCACCCATTTATGATCACAATGAGAGCTGCATTACTGCTGGAATGTAGCAGTTCAAGGCGGCCTATCACTGGCATGCAGAATATGGCCAATGTGTACACCCTTCCAAATTGTCCACACCTCTGAACGAATTTGAAAGAAATCATGGGTGGCACATTGGAACAGCAATAGAGTTGTTGCCTTACAGCACCAGGGACCCGGGTTTGATCCTGACTACAGATGCTGTCTGTACGGAGTTTGTACCTTCTCCCTGTGACCACATGGGTTTTCTCCAGGTGCTCCGGTTTCCTCACACACTCCAAAGACATACAGGTTATGTTAAGGTTCATTTCTTAATGGCAGACAACTCACCATGGGTTAGGTAAACCAACTCGAGCTTTACTGATCATCAGCCGGCGAGAGTGTGAGGGAGACAGAGTCAAATATGCAACAGACACTTAACTCTCCTGGGCTACCACTCTAGTGAATGAAAACATACAGCATCTTTTGTAGTATTTTGGAAACCTAGTCACATGTTTATACAGAGTTGCAGCAATGATGTTTAACACAAATCAATCACAGGCTGGCTGTACCCATTCAAAGTATGCTTGTCACTAATACAATACATTTGTCATACTATGGTTAAGTCAATCACAAACTTCAGTTACAAAACCCCCAAACACCAGGAACTTAGTCAATAGCCCAACATTTGCAATTTTGTCTTAAACAATGTAAGCGTCAATATCAGTAACACCACAGAAGATTTCTGTTTGCAGAAATGTCCAAGTCCCCAGGAAACACATCCTCTCCCACTATTGTTAATGGTTTTTTGCTTGGGCATAACAGGAAGCACTATCAGAAAAGCTTGGTTATGCAGGCTTCCTGATCCCCATAGTTCCCCTAATATGGTACAGAATTATAAAACTTCAGTTTATTCCGAACCCAAAAAAGTCAAGCTAATCCTTTACTTAATGAAATATTTCACACTTCCATTATTTCATAACCAGGATATTCTCAGTTAATTGGCTTTGGTAAACATGATCAATTATCCCGAGTGTGTAACAGTGCTAGTGCACAGAGTGATCACTGGTTGTCGTGGGCCGAAGGGCCTGTTTCCACGCTGTATCTATAAAGCCTGAAGTCTAAAGTTGCAAAGAGTTAGTGTGTATGGACAAGGAGAAAAGTCTTGGGATGAATTTTGGATATTCTGATAACATCATATTCAAAATATTAACTGTTTTCAAAAGGTGCTGTGGGTATACTTCATTGTGGTTTTTTTTAATCAATATCCTGGCATTTATAATGATCTATATTACATTTAATAAATTGTAATTGATGTTTAATATTTATATCCAAGTGTTGGGCCAATTAGTAAATTAATTATAATACATTTATTTTGTGACCATGATGGGATCCCATAAATAAGTTCGCTATTATACTATTCTTGATTACTGCAGCTAATCTAAATCATTTGTTTAATTTATTTTAATTGTGTAAATTATCATCATCGTAACTTTAAAAGGCATCATGTCATATCTACATTTCTACAATAATGGAAGGAACTAAACTGGTATAAGTCAGAAGAGTGGGATAACGCTTTTTTTTTCCATTGTAGGTATTCTTAAGTCATTCAGATCTGTAAATGAGGTGCATTTTGTGCTATTTTCGCATGCTGAGATGCCCATTAATGTTAAAGATGAGAATGCAAAATTGGTCAAAAAGTGTAATGGTTGATGATCTCTATCAGAATTGCTATGTTGATAAAGGCAGCTTTCCAAACCTCTGGAAACTGCTGGAAACATTTATTCACCCTCTTGTAAATTCTATTGAAAACATCTTGGTTGTATCATTTTAATGGCTCCAAGAAATCCCAAACCGCTTTACAACCAATCTAGCATTTTTCAAAAAAACTAGTCACAGATGAGAAATGAAGCTACCAATTTGTGCACAGCTAGCTCCTATAAACAGCGGAATGGCTTGCTATGTTTTAATGGTCTTGGTTACGGTTGACTCCCCTGATCGTTTCCAATGCAATGTTTTAGCATCATTATATCCACACGAGAGGGCAGACAGGGCCACAGCAGAACGCCGGCACCTCCAGTGTACAGAATTGTTCGGTGTCCAAGTGGAGTGTTTTCCTGCATTTTTCCCCACAATGTAATGAGGGAAGCATCAGCAGTGCTCAATGAGAGATATTTACCAGAGCAGATGTTAGGTCTTTAATTTCAAGTGGACAATGATCGGCTGAAAGTCATAACAGTCTGAAGAAGGGTTTTGGCCCAAAACGTCACCCATCCCTTTCCTCCAGAGATACTGCCAGACCTGCTGAGTTACTCCACCAATTTGTGTCTATCTTCGATGTAGACCAGCATCTGCAGTTCTTTTTCCACACATTTTGTCTGCTCCACTGCAAAATCTCCCCGACATACTATGTTTGTATATTTTGTTGTGCTGCAACAAGTAAGAATATTTCTATCTGGGACACATGACAATAAAACATTCTCTTGACTCTCTCTCTCTCTCCTTGAGGTATGTCTACTTTGAAGAAGTTGTCTTCCCCTCACTGATGGGAGTTCTCCCCTTCAGTGATCCCTACGGCTCCTCGGCTCCACAACCATGTTTTAACCCAGATTCGCTGCCACAGTCTGAACCAAGACGTCACTCATGCTTTTTCTCCAGAGATGCTGCCTGACCCGCTAGGTTACTCCAGCGCCTTGTGTCCATCTTCGATATAAGCCAGCCAGTTATATGGTTATATGGTTATCTGCAGTTCCTTTCTACACAAAAAAATGTTTATTTTTGTATAACTTAAATTTTACAACTCTAACTGAAAGTAAGCATGCAGGTACAGCAGTCAGTGAAGAAAGCGAATGATATGTTGGCATTCATAGCAAGAAGGTTTGAGTATAGGAGCAAGAAGGTCCTACTGCGGTTGTACAGGATCCTGGTGAGACCACACCTGGAATATTGTGTGCAGTTTTGGCTTCCTAATTTGAGGAAGGCCATTCTTGCTATCGAGGGAGTGCAGTATAGGTTCACCAGGTTAATTCCCGGAAGGGTGGGACTGACATATGATGAAAGAATGGTTCGACTGGGCTTATATTCATTGGAATTTAGAAGGATGAGAGGGGATCTTATAGAAACATAAAATTCGTAAGAGAATGGACAGGCTAGATGCAGGGAAAAGTTTCCCGATGTTGGTGGAGTCCAGAACCAGGGGTCACAGTTTAAGAATAAGGGGTAGGCCATTTAGATGAGGAAAAACCTTTTCATCCAGAGAGTTGTGAATCTGGAATTCTCTGCCCCAAAAGGCAGTGGAGGCCAATCCACTGTATGTTTCCAAGAGAGTTAGCTATAGCTCTTAAGGCTAACGGCATCAAGGGATTTGGGGAGAAAGCAGGAACATGGTACAGCTTTTGGATGGCAGTGCTGGCTTGAAGGGCTGAATGGCCTAAACCTAATGTAGACCCTGGCAAAACCCATTGTAGAAGTAGGAACTTCTCTGGCCCAGACAAGCTAAGCCCTTGTTATCTTCCTGTTCCCACCAGGGACTTGGGCATCTAAAAACATTCACAGATTACTGTCTTATCACAGAGTGTGGAAAGGAAAACTTTCTAATAGTCTGCTGAGAAATATCTTCTTCATGCTGTCGGGTCTGATGACAGTTTAATGATATCCAGAGGAATTTACTGCAGAATACATTCTGTGCAAGTAGCTCAGGAAAATAAATAATTTCTTCCACAAAGATGTAATCGTCCACAAGTTTTTAATAAGCATTCAGTCCTAACTTAATTTCATCAATTATTTTTAATTACGTTATTTTTGTTGTCGTCAGCTTGATTACTTTAAACATTGAGGCTTTATTGTATTAACTCTGCTGCCTTTCAATCTGTTTACAAGTTCCAGATCACAAGGTTGATGTGGGTGACGAAGGCTTTTCAGCTGAGAATACCACCTGCGAGCAGATTGGGGCTGTTTATCATTGGAGTCCAGTGTAATAATCCCAACTCCCTTCGGGGCAACGTTCTTGTGAAAGAGTAGCAGCTTGTTCTTGTGTCTGAACTCCCCGTCATAACCCAAGGACTGTCTTCTATTGATTATTTTGTTTTGGTATATCTGTAAACCTTGTTCTAGGTTTATTAAGGAGCATTTTCCAACTCCCACGCTCACCCCTTCATTAAAATGCATTTATAGGAGCTGAACAAGTAACGTTAATCCAGTTCAAGAGGCAAAATACTGTGGATATATGGATCTGAAATCTAAACAGTAAATTATAAATTTGCTGCACCTTCTACTGACATTCGTAACTAATTAGGTTTTACATAGAAAATTATAGCAAAGAAACGGCCTTCAGCCCTTAATGTCTGTGCCAAGAATGATACCATTGCCAAGTTTTATCTGCCTGTACATAAAACATATCCATCAATTCCCTACAAAACTTACTAAATTCTTAAGGGATTGGACAGGCTAGATGCAGGAAGATTGTTCCCGATGTTGGGGAAGTCCAGAACAAGGGGTCACAGTTTAAGGATAAGGGGGAAATCTTTTAGGACTGAGATGAGGAAAACATTTTTCACACAGAGAGTGGTGAATCTCTGGAATTCTCTGCCACAGAAGGTAGTTGAGGCCAGTTCATTGGTTATATTTAAGAGGGAGTTAGATGTGGCCCTTGTGGCTAAAGGGATCAGGGGGTATGGAGAGAAGGCAGGTACAGGATACTGAGTTGGATGATCAGCCATGATCATATTGAATGGCGGCGCAGGCTCGAAGGGCCGAATGGCCTACTCCATATAACCATATAACAATTACAGCACGGAAACAGGCCATCTCGGCCCTACAAGTCCGTGCCGAAGCAACTTTTTTTCCCTTAGTCCCACCTGCCTGCACTCATACCATAACCCTCCATTCCCTTCTCATCCATATGCCTATCCAATTTATTTTTAAATGATACCAACCAACCTGCCTCCATCGCTTCCACTGGAAGCTCATTCCACACCGCTACCACTCTCTGAGTAAAGAAGTTCCCCCTCATGTTACCCCTAAACTTCTGTCCCTTAATTCTGAAGTCATGTCCTCTTGTTTGAATCTTCCCTATTCTCAAAGGGAAAAGCTTGTCCACATCAACTCTGTCTATCCCTCTCATCATTTTAAAGACCTCTATCAAGTCCCCCCTTAACCTTCTGCGCTCCAGAGAATAAAGACCTAACTTATTCAACCTATCTCTGTAACTTAGTTGTTTGAAACCCTCCTGCACCTATTTTCTATGTTTCTATATCCATGTACTTATCTCTAGTATTTGATATTTCCATCCTGGGTAAACAGAAAAATGTAATTGTCTAACCTATCAATGCTTCTCATAATTTTCCGATCTTCCCACAACCTCCAGCGTTCTAGGAAAACAATCCAAGTGCGTCCAACCGCCCTGTAGCTAATAGCCCCTAATACAAGCATCACTTTAGTAACCCTGCTCTGCACCCACTCCAATCCTTCCACATCCTTCCTGTAATCTCCTCCTCCATTTATCTTTTCCAGCTCTCCCTAGTGCAATCAGTCTGAAGAATAGTCCCGACCCAAAACGTTGCCTGTCCATTCCTTCCGGGGTCCGAATTTGGTCAGTTTTCATTCAATGCTGATGAATCAGGATGGACACAAAGTGCAGGAGTAAGTCAGCAGGACAGGCAGCATCTCTGGAGGGAAGGAATGGGTGATGTTTCTGGTCGAGACCCTTCTTCATACTTCAGAATCAGGTGTTTAATGTGCTTCTTCCTGAAGGTACAGTCTGCGTAACATATCAGGAAATGGAAAGTCAAAGGGAATAGGGAACCAAAATTCAGTGAAGCAGTTCTAAATGCTAAGGTTTACACTATTGATCCTCTTGAAGACATGTCTTGCAGTTCTGGGCTGGATGGAACATAGGTTAATGAATAGGCAAGATTGGAGGAGCACCGAGTCCTTCAAAGGTTAGAAAGCTGGAACTTCGATTAAATGTCAGTATAAGAGCTGTTGAGTTGTACTCCCAGCCATCCATCAAAAGTGATTCAATCCTTGTATAAAACAAAATGCTGCAGAATCCAATCTTAAATTATTGCTGAACATAAATGTAATGTTTAAATAATGTTTAAGTTTTGCTTTATAATTAATTCAATAATCAGCGTTAACTAGTCAACTAATAATTTCTAAGACTTGTGCGGCACAGTTGCGCGAATGTAGAGTTACCTGCCTTACAGCACCAAAGACCCGGGTTCAATCCTGACTAAGTACCGTCTGTATGGAGTTTGTATATTCTCCCCGTGACCTGCGTGGGTTTTCCCCGGGTGTTTCGGATTCCTTCCACACTCCAAGGACGTACAGGTTTGTAGATTAATTGGCTTTGGTAAAAATTGTGAATTGTCCCTAGTGTGTAGGATGGTGCTAGTGTACAGGGTGATTGCTGGTCAGCATTGCACTCAATGGGCTGAAGAGGTTGTATCCACGCTGTATCTCTGAAGTCCGGGGATAATTGAATTAAATTCCGTCCCTTTGGTACCATCCATATTGTACTATAATCCGCAACACTTAATCTCTAACTTTCCAGAAATTAAGAATAACTTGATTTGAGAGCATTGTTGCCACTTTAGACTGGGTCAAGAAATCCTCACAACATTCATGTCTGACTGCCTCTGACCCTTACATTGTGACATCACAGTGGCAGTGAAGTCAGCGCTTGTGTTCTGTTGTGACCCAAACCTTGTCCACGCAAGGTCATTAAAGCTTTCCAAATCTGCAGTCATTCCAGTCTTCTCTAATTGCTCCAATCTTTCTTCTGTTGAACATTTTTCGATAAGTTTCTCTGGAACTCTGGAAGGGGGGGGGGGGGGGGGGGGGGGGGGGGGGGGAGGGGGAGGGAGTCCGAGAAGTGGATAAAATTATGAGAGGTAGAGATAGGTATATGATAGACCGCCATAACCTTTTCTCTGGGTGGAAATGTAACCCGAGAGGGCATAGTGTTATGGTGAAAGTAGCAACATTTAAAAAAGATGTACACAGGATTTTTTTTTACACACAGAGTAGAGTTGGTGGAAGGAGATACAATAATGGCATTTAAGAAGCTTTTAGATAGGCACATGAATATGCAGGGAACGGGGGCATATGGATCATATGCAGGCAAATGAGTTTATCTTAACATCAAGATCAGCACAGGCATTGTGGAGCAAAGGACCCTTTCATGTGTTGTTTTTTTCTATGTTTTACGTATTATATTGGAATTAGATGGAAAAATCAGCCTTGATCTCATACTCCAATTGGCAGTAGTAATGAAAATAAATTAACTGTAATCTTGAATATTTAAGAACGTGATCAAGAATTAACATCTCCAGTACATATTGAGTTGCCAATATTATAACACTATTCACAAATGATATTAATTTATTAACACGTACAGTAATCCAATATTGCATTCGCAATGCTTATTCCATTGGGAAGGGTCACTACTGCTCATGGGAATTTTAAGAGTCTTGAAAATTGAAGGCAATTGGAAACTTGCCATCACTAATTTTACAGGTTATGGTATGATGTGCCTTTTACACCACAATGACATAATATTACATTGCAAATGATGCCATTGATGTCAACTGATGGGAGATGAGTTAAAGGTAACTGAGAAATTGACTACACAAAAGAATTTTAAGTACTTTGTGTGGAAGGAAACCTTGGAAAAAGCAGGTCCAATGGCATCGGTTGAAAGAAAAGAAAGCCTCTGTACAGTTAAAGCAAACCTATTATGAGATATGTAGAAGAACTGCAAAAATCCCAGAATACCAAAGATATTGCTGTGCTTAGTCCGAAAAGAAGAAAAGTAAAGTGAGTCAGCTGCATAAAAATGATAGTATTGCAAAATCTAGTACTTTCGAAGTCCCACAAAAATTCTTAACACTGATGCTACTTATTTTCCAAGTAAATGTATTACTTTTTCTTTAACGTGCTCTAACTTCATGCTACAGGTAAAATATAAACCAAAAAGTTCACAAGTACTTGCATGGCTGGATATTGTTCAGACCAATATATATTTTATCCTGTTTACAATGGAATATTTCATTCTATAATCTTGCTGCCAAATCTAACATCAGGATGAGCTTCTGACTACACATTCAATCTACTACCATCGTAACATCACTCATCTCTGTGTCTGCTACCATTCACTACCTGGTTACACCTGCACCTTGTATTTTTGCTATGGTTTCATCTTTGACACTGACTGCAATGATGGGTGCCTGTTTTCTTTGAAGCTTTAATATTATGTTGATTTTCTCCTGCGCCTTGTGAAATGAATCTTTCTTCTTTACATCTTTCCTCTATTCCCTCTCGCCCACTAAGCTTTTGCACAAAGCTGCAGAATGCTGAAGCCCATCTTATTCCAGAAGAAACCCATCCAAATCTTCAGGAGTGAGCCAGTCAATCTTGTATATAATAGTACTAATCATTTTGATGTTTCATTCTTTTACTTCCAATATTGACTTCCTTAATATACAGTAGTTTTATATATCCAAGGAAGAACAATTTTCTTCAATTCGCTAATATAAAATCAGAATAATATGTTGTAGTTACCAGAATTAATATGTGAATGAAATATTTTTTATTATATGTGCTCTCCTAACACATCTTTATTTCTTGCAGACATATTTCAATAAATAACATAATGGAAACTAAGAACTGATCATAATGAAAAAAAAGAAGGAGGTTCTTGGTACTTTGTGCCAAGAACTAACTTGTCCAGGCTGTGGGAAACTTTATAATAACTCGTATTTGTTGCCTTGTGAACATAGTCTTTGTGGCAACTGTCTCAGCAAAGAAATAAAACATGAAAAGGGGGGTCAAATATGTGTTAGGTGCCCTTCGTGTAAGGAAAACTTCTGTTTTAACCAAGAAGATGAGGTGAAGTTCCCCTGAGAACTACCTGTTGAACAGCACAGTGACAAGGTGCAGACAGGAAGGACTTAACACTGGTGCCGATGGTATTAAAAAGAAAAAACGAAAACCAAAAGGAAAGATAAACCCTCAGCAAGTGCAGATCTTCTGTCAGCTCTGTGATGAAAAGGACAGTCACATTGCAATGAAAAAGTGTGTCAACTGCAATCTAAACTTCTGTGAGAAATGTCTTCGAAAAATTCACAAGAATAAGGCATTTCTCTCCCATGTTCTGATCGATCCTTCGTCTTGTGTTGAAGATCAGATTAAGTGTTTCTTTCATCCTTTTACAAACCTGAGGCATTATTGCATCCAAGATAAATTGCCAATCTGTGATGAATGCAAGCTGAGTACCCACAGGAATCACCGTTTATATTCTCTTGATCTTGCCTTCCAATGTGAGATAGCAGAAATGCAGAAGAATGTCTCACAATTTACAGAAGGTACTTGCATTGCATGTCAAATTTGACTCCTAATTATTATTTGTGCGGGTTATTAATTATTAGGAAATAGCTGTAATTTACTTTAGAATTTGCATTTAACAATGTGCATATGTGCGAATGTGCATATTTTCCCACTGAGAGTAGGGAAGATTCAAACAAGGGGAAATGACATGAGAATTAAGGGACTGAAGTTTAGGGGTAACATGAGGGGGAACTTCTTTACTCAGAGAGTGTTGGCTGTGTGGAATGAGCTTCCAGTGAAGGTGGTGGAGGCAGGTTCGTTTTTATCATTTAAAAATAAATTGGATAGTTATATGGATGGGAAGGAAATGGAGGGTTATGGTCGCAGGTATATGGGACTCGGCACGGACGAGATGGCCTGTTTCCGTGCTGCTGGTATATGGTTAATAAGAAATCCCAGTTGGTAGAGCTGCTGCCTCTCGCCGGAGACCAGTTCGATCCTGACTCATGCTGCTGTCTGTGTG
Organism: Leucoraja erinaceus; assembly: GCF_028641065.1. NCBI lineage: Eukaryota > Metazoa > Chordata > Chondrichthyes > Rajiformes > Rajidae > Leucoraja > Leucoraja erinaceus. The sequence continues at coordinate 49,920,408 of NC_073390.1, forward strand.
GAGATGGCACTGTCTCCCTGTGACCATGTGGGTTTCCTCCCACATCCCAAAGGCAGGTAGGTTTGTAGGTTAATTGGCCTGTGTAAATTTCCCCCAGTGTGTAGGGCATGGATGAGAATGTGGTATAACATACTGCCAGTGCCAATGGTCGGCATGGCCTGTTTCCAAGCTGCATCTCTCAAATAAAAAGTTATTAATCTTGGTTGGAGGTGCAAAGCTTTCCACTGAAGTCAATGGAAAAGCAAATCGGACCTTTGGTTATGAATGCTTTCAATTGATTTAAACAGTTTAAACATTTTTAAAACACAGCTATATTTCAATGTGTTTTTGTACCATAGCGAATGTGCATATTTTCTGAATTATATATTTAATTTATTATAATCTTCAGTTTATTACAGTTATATATTTCTCTGAAAATACTATCTTGAATTGTAAATTTCTTTGTAATTTTCTAATGAGTTGCTCCTTTGCTTTAGTCAAAGTCAATTTTGAAAAATGTATTCAGCAAATGAAATTAATGAAAAATGACATGGAGCAAAATGAGATCCAACGAAATGCAGAGGTGTCCAAGGAGTTTGTTTCATTGCACGAAGCACTTAAAGTTCAAGAGCAAGCAATTAAAGACATGATAAAAGTGGAGACTACAAAGAAACAAAATGAGGTTGACCAATTCTTTGAATCAGCATCAGCATCGATGTTGAGGTTAGAAGGATTGATGCTGTATGCAATGGAAGCTTGCAAAGAAAGTAGACCAGCTATATTCCTCCAAACATCTGCACAGATCAACAAACGCCTGGCCGACATCACCCTGTGTGTGACACCCAGTAATTCTTTAGCGGTAATTCCTTTTGAAGACTTTGAATTAAATGTAGATCATATTAAAGATGCAATTGAAACACTACCATCGCAACTCTGTGAAACCAAGTCGAAACATTTGTGTAGCGGGGATTTCCAAATGATTCAGAGATTGGATGCCCCCTACAAAGTGAAAAAGCTGAAAGCTGCTTGTAGTTTGCAAGAGGCATCGCTGAATCCAATGTACTCATCATTCACTTCTAAAATTCACGCTGCCTTAATTACTCCCAATCTGGATCTTTGCTCGTGCATCACTCGATCTTGCGCGGTAACTTTTAACTCCGATGCATCCAATGTGGATTCCCGAGCAGATGTTCCCGCTTCTCTCCCATGTGGTCCACGATATGCATCTGAGGATAGTCTCAGCGTCAGTTCAACCAAGACGGCGTTGAATGATCGCGCCAGCCCCGAACACTCTCCGTCTACATCTAAGGCTGAAACGACTTCAGATGCAACTGATGGTGGCTCGTGTACACACGGTGGCAAAAGCAATGCGCTCATTTCAGATGCTTCCAGTTTGGATTACTGTGAATCTGTGGCAAATTCTGAACACTATGCTCCAGAGAATAGCAGTGAGCCGCAAGCTGAAACTGATTATAATTTGTCTTGTACGTCTGACCCGCATGCTTCTAACATATTTCAAAGTGCCTACTTCAAAAACTGTGACCTCAAGGGCGCAAGCAGCGCCCTGTATAACCCTGTTGCAATGGAGCCCAGCAGCAGTGTTTTTAATATGTCAATGGAGGGCGAGTGTAATGATAAAAGCCAAGAATCAAATCAATTTCAAAAGGTCCCTGAAAAGACAAGTTCCCTGTGGATTTCTGAAAAGACCAGGCCAATACCCATTTGGCAACTTGAGCAAGAAGACTGTTATATGAGACAGAGTAGTGGCGACGCATTTTCTCTTGAATTAAGTCCGAAAGGAACAGGTGGTTCAAGTAATGCGTGCTCTCCTGAGCCGGAAAACAGCAAATATCTGAACGACCATGAAAGTGGAGACCTGTCAAAGGATCCCATGTCCAGTGTTATTTCTGAACAGGTAGCAGCAGAGAGCGACACTGGAATTAGCTCTTCCTGCAACAGCTCTTGTTTGTCGTCGGAAAAAGAGACGGATGAATATGTTCCGCCCTTTTACCAGTTTTGTGTCCCCTGTACCTTCACCAACACCAACACGGACACGGGACCGCCTCAGGCAGATTGTGCCAATAGTGGACCAGAGGACGATATCGACGGTGAGAAAGGCGTTCCTATAAGCATCTGTGTCAATGAGAGCTTGTCTCCGAGTGAGCAATCCTACCACGCATGTAACACCTTTTCTTGCGTGGGCACCTATTTTGCCACTGGGCATAACCTTCCATGCAAGAACATGAATCCGGCGTCTGAACGAGAGAGTTCTGAAATAATCGCTGCTGGTTGCCAGATGTGTCACCTGAGCAGCTCGGCTGGGTGTATGATCGACTGGGACAAGCGGGAGATGTATTGCTTACACAAGAACACTTCGAACAATGCGGATAGCGCTGTCGTTGACGACGCTAGCATATCCAACCCTACGAGATCCTGGAATACAACTAATGTCCCCCGTAATACAAGGTCGCGATGCAAGTTTGGCCGCCGGCCTTCTTTCAGGAACCCAAAGCTGTTTTCTAAAGGTAAAGCCTTTCTGCGAGGTTACCCCAAACCACAAACTTTAAATAATGTGCAATTTACCCCATCTGCTTGCTGTCAATCGCAGTCGACATCTAACTTTGAAATCAGCTCAAATATGTCTAACGAGGACCTCGGCAATAGCAGAGTACTCTACTTGCCTAGAGGTACCACTGATGACAGTGTGAAAGGCCATTCTTCAACTCGCTTCTACCACATTGGTGGTCCAAAGAGCCGAAACTTCAGAAGTGTTCATCGAACCTGTTCTCATTTGAGGCCACAGAATAATGCTGTTCACAAAACCCAGCAACACGTATGCACGCTAGAACGGAACGTCACTGTCAAACGAGGTACAGTACATGTTCCCATCTTTCTTACACATTCAAAATACTGTATTAACACGGGGTGTTGGGAAATGTTGGTTGTTCAATAATCGTGTATTGTTTGAATCAGATAATGGTGAAATGTCACAGCTGTCTGTACAACTGCATGCATCAAGTTTACTCAAGGAACCCATGACTGCATTAGACCAGCTACCAGGACCTCCTAAAATATACACGCACACTGTGGATGGAACATCGGCCAAGGTAGCACTATTTTATCCAGATAGGTTTGACATTATACGCAATTAATTCTTTCTAGTCCAGCATTTACTTCAAGAGGGCTTGTATACAAAAACAGGGATGTAATGTTGAGGCTCTATAAGGAGCTGGTAAGGCCACATTTGGAACATTGTGAGCAATTCTGGGCACCGTATCTGATGAAGGATGTGCTGGCACTGGAGAGGGTCCACAGGAGGTTTACAAGAATGATCGCAGGAATTAGTAGGTAAACCCATGATGAGTGTTTGTCGGCATTGGGCCTGTACTCGCTAGTGTTTGGAAGAATGAGGGGGGGGTGAGGCTTGGATAGAGTGGATGTGGAGAAGATGTTTCCACCAGTAGGAGAATCTACGACTAGAGGCCATAGCCTCAGAATGAAAGGATTTCTTTCAGGAAGGAGATGAAGAGAAACATCTTTAGTCAGATGGTGGTGAATCTGCGGAATTCTTTGCCACAGAAGGCAGTGGAGGCCGCCAGTGGATATTTTTAAGGCAGAGATAGATAGATTCTTAATTAGTACAGGTGTCATAGTTTAAGGGGAGAAGGCAGGAGAATGGGGTTAGGAGGGAGAGATAGATCAGCCATGATTGAATGGCAGCGTAGACTCGATGGGCTGATTGGCCTAACACTACTATCCCTTCTGACCTTATGACCTTTAGTCTTATTTTAGAGATACAGCGTGGAAACAGGCCCTTCTGCCCATCGAGTACGTGCCGGTACAATTATGTGCAGTTCTGGTAGCCCTGTTGCAGGAAGGATATAGAGGTTTTGGAAGGAGTACAGAGGGGGGTTACCAGAATGATGTCTGGATTAGGGGTTATTTGCCAAATTGGACACTCTTGGATTGTTTTTTACTGGTATGCTGGATGCTGTGGCGAAACTTGATAGAAATATATTAAATTGTGAGAGACATAGATATGGTAGAAACCTTTCTCCGGGTGGATAGATCGAATATTAGAGAGCACAGCTTTAAAGTGAGATGGACAACTTTTAAAGGAGATGTGCAGGGCCAATTATTTTACACAGAGAGTGGTGAGTGCCCGGAATGCGCTGCCGGGGGTGGTGGTTGATTAAGATCCGATAGTGGCATTTGGGTGGCACAACAGTGGAGCTTCTGCCTTACAGCGCCAGAGACCCGGGTTCGATCCAGAAAACGGGTGCTGTCTGTATGGAGTTTGTACGATCTCCCTGTGACCATGTGGATTTTCTTCATATGCTCTGGTCTCCTCCCACTTTTCAAAGACGGATAGGTTTGTAGGTTAATTGGCTTTGGTAAAATTTGTAAAATTATCCCTCGTGTGTAGGTTAGTGTACAGGGTAGTTACTGGTTGACGCAGACTCGGTGGGTTGAAGGGCCTGTATCTCTAAAGCTAAAGTCTAAGAGGTGGAGGAATATGGATGAAATGCAGCAGATGAGATTTCGTCTTGGCTTCATGGGTTTGATACCGACATCGTGGGCCAAGTAGCTTGTTCCTGTGCTGTTCTATGTTCTAAGTCCTTTACGTTTGTTTCACACAGGTGAAGTGGATGTGTCCCCCAGTGGGAAAGCGGACTGCTTATTTTTTTGAACTGCAGTTCCAGGAGATAATTTCAGTCGACAAGGAGATGGCGATACCTCAAGATCAAGCTGGTGTCTTCTCTGGAATTAGACGCAGAAACTTTGTGGCTACGAATCTAAACTCCAATTCTGAATATTTGTTCCGGGTCCGTGCAGTGAACGTGAGTGGGGAAGGACCGTGGAGTCAACCTTATAAGGTGCGTTGTTTGTAAGTTGTAACATGAGGGTGGCACGGTGGCGCAACGGTAGAGCTGCTGCCTTACAGTGCCAGAGACCTGGGTTCGATCCTGACCATGGGTGCTGTCTGTACAGAGTTTGTGCATTCTCCCCGTGACCTGCGTGGGTTTCTCTGCGAGCTCCGGTTTCCTCCCACACTCCAAGGACGTCGAGGTTTGCAGGTTAAATGGCTTGGGTAAAATTGTAAAATGTCCATGGTGTGTGTAGGATCGTGTTAGTGTGCAGGGGTCACTGGTCGATGCAGACACGGTGGGCCAAAGGGCCTGTTTCCAAGCTGTATCTATAACCTAAATATTAGACATGTAGCTTCACTTTGAGTGTTAAATTGGTGAACCTTTAAGACTAGTAATGCACTGTGCACTCTGGTCACATGAAATACCTGGCTGCAAGTTGAGGATGTTGCCCGGACTCAAGACATTGAGTTATAAGTAGTGGTTGGGCAGGCTAGGACTTCATTCCCTGGAGCATAGGAGACTGAGGGGCGATCACATAGACCTGTATAAAATCATGAGGGGCATAAATAGGGTGAATATACATGATCTTTTTCTCAAGGTTGCAGAATCAAGAACGAGAAAGCATAAATTTAAGGTGAGAGAGGAAAGATTTAATAGGAACCTGAGGGGCAACTTCATCACCTGGTTTATGGGACAAGCTGCCAGAGGAAGTGGTTGAGATAGATAGAAAACAACATTTTTAAAGACATTTAGACAGTTGAATTTAGTTTATTGCCACTTGTACCAAGATCCAGTGAACAGCTTTTGTCGTATGCTAACCAGTCAGCGGAAAGATAATACATGATTACAATCATGCCATCCACAGTGTACAGATACACGATGAAGGGAATAACGTGCATTAACTTTAGTGCAAAGTAAAGTCAGATCAAAGATGGTCTGAGGGTAGATAATAGCTCAGGACTGCTCTCTAGTTGTTTGTAGGATGGTTCAGTTGCCTGATAATAGGTTCACATATAGAAGTTTAGAGGGATATGGATCAAACATGGGCAAATGGGACTAGCTTTATACGAGTGGTGATTTGGGTCGAAAGGTTGTTTTGGTAATGTATGACTTATCGGTAATTGAATTTTTAAACGGGACAGGTGGTGCAAATGTTGGCTCGTGAATGGAGACAGCAACGCTCACGTTGAAAGACACACAAAATGACACAGCAGGTCAGGCCACATCCCTGGAGATCATGGATAGGTGATTTGTCAGGCCTACCCACGTCAGGCCCAGACTCCATTTAACGTTTCGACAAGTGCATCACACAGTTGTACAAATGTGGTTTAATTTTTTAGTATAATATCACATTTATTTTTTCTGGTCTGAATCTAATTATTTACAGGTTGGCATTAGAAATGTTTCTGATCTTGATATGTTTGCAGATCCTGACTGTCTGTGGTACAGTACGAAATAGCGGGAATACCAAAGACAAGACTGTGTCCTTGAAAGGAGTTAAAGTAACTATTCACAGAAGCAACTAATCTTATTGAAAGGTGCAATAAAGTTAAGTCAATTCTTCCCAACCTTGCCTTAATTGTTTAGAAAGTGATTTGAAATTATTGGTGACTCAAACTATTCTATATACTTATGATAGGGAGAAAATGGGGGCTGAATAGCATACGTTTCTAAATGGATGCAAGGATCAGTTACAAATTCATCTGTGCCAGTCAGCTACAATGTGGCTTGCACACCAACCACACACTAAGTGTACATTTGAAAGATTTCTTCACCAGCTAGTGTGCGAGGTACTGTGGATTGGCTGGGTTGGATCAGAAGCATATAAGTCTGAGTAGCTCCCTCCACTTAAATCTAGTTTGCATTGTTTAAAAAGCTGACTGGCACCTCTTCTAGGAGTTATGCATCACAGAGCCATACGGTGTGGAAACAGGCCCTTTGCCCAACTGCCCATGACATGGCTAAATCAGGGGATATTTTTAAGGCGGAGATTGCCAGATTCTTGATTAGTAAGTATGCCACGGATTATGTAGGGAGGGCAGGAGAATGGGAGTGAGTGGGAAAGATAGATCAGCCGCGATTGAATGGGTAGACTTGATGGGCTGAATGGCCTAATTCTGCTATTATAACTTCTGAACTTACGGTATCTTGTGACCAAAAATGTATCACTCCTGCCAGATATAGAAAGATCACTACTTTCTTTTAACCAAATGCTGCAGTTCCTTACAGTTGCAATTCCACCAAGGAAAACCTTCTGAGCCTTCTGAATTTGTAGTCGGCAGGGCAGTACTCTGCATATCGCCAACTTGGATGTGCTGATGATCTCTGCTTCACATTCTGACAAATGATTTCAACTTGAAGAGTCTTTGTTTTAGTTTACATAGAACATAAGGGCAGGAGTAGGCCATTCGGCCCTTCGAGCTGATCATCCAACTCAGTGTCCCGTACCTGCCTTCTCTCCATACCCCCTGATCCCTTTAGCCACAAGGGCCACATCTAACTCCCTCTTAAATATAGCCAATGAACTGGCCTCAACTACTTTCTGTGGCAGAGAGTTCCAGAGATTCACCACTCTCTGTGTGAAAAATGTTTTTCTCATCTCAGTCCTAAAGGATTTCCCCTTTATCCTTAAGCTGTGACCCCTTGTCCTGGACTTCCCCAGCATCGGGAACAATCTTCCTGCATCTAGCCTGTCCAACCCCTTAAGAATTTTGTACGTTTCTATAAGATACCCCCTCAATCAGTTTCAACCACTCCTCTGCAGTTTCTGCATGTTTTTGATTTAATCTGTACATCTGACCTCGCCTCCAGCATTGTTGACAAACTGATGTCTGAGGATCAATCAACAGCACTGGATAATAGAAGAAGAAATGTGTGTTAAAGGCATTCTATGAAAATAATGTGTGAGTCATCGCCATTTGGTACTGATTAATTTGAACCAAATCAAAGGTAAAAAGTAACATATATTAGAAGCGACCAAATTGCAACATGGAAAAGTATCCAAACAAGTAATATTACAAATAAAGAAAGTATAAATGACGCACTCATAGCATCTGTTAGTTACAGTATATTATCATGTTATAATCTTCTGTAAAATATGTTCTAATCCCTTTTCTGAAGGAAAACTAACAGGAAAATCTGAAATAGAAATGGATGTATTCATTTATTGAATGTACAGAAGATGTTTGTTGCAGTACAGCATACCAAAACTATTTTCAACAATTAGCGGCCTAAGTTCCTAATGTCACAATATTTATTAATAGCTCAAAGTTTGTTTTAAAATAAAACAAATGTTCATAAAATGTTTTGTGAGCACTTATTTGTTCCAAGCAAGATCACATGGAGCCATACCACACAGAAATGGGCCTTAAGGTCCAACTCATCCATGTCCCATCTAAGATGGTCCCATTTGTCTGTATTTGGCTTATGTCACTCTACATCTTTCCTACCCATGTATCTAACCAAATGTCATTAAAATATTGATATTGTACCTGCCTTAACTATTTGCTCTGGCAGGTCATTGCACATATCCACCACATTCTATGAGGGAAAAGTTCTCCCTTAGGATCCTATTAAATATTTATCCGCACTTTAAACTATCCCCCTAGTTCTTGATTTCCCTACCCTTGGAAAAAGACTCATCCTATCTATTCCCCTCATTATTTTATACGCCACTATAAAATCATCCTTAAGTCTTCTGCTTAGAAGAAACTCCTATTCTGACCATTCCTAATCATCCCCTAATGTTCCACATGCATGTATTTCTTATGCATCAGAATCCTCTCCAGTAACGTTTCATCCACAAATGCTAGACTTACTGGTCTATACTTCCCAAGATTTTCTTTGCAACCATACTTGAATAAAGGAACAACATTAGCCCCACTCCAGTCTTCTGGCACTTCACATGTGTCTAACAATGATTCATATTTCTCCACTAGGAGTCCTGTAATATCATCTACAGATTCCACATTGTACTTGGAGATATTGGAGGTCAAGTCAATGGATATTTTTAAGGCAGAGATTGACAGATTCTTGATCAGCAAGGGTGTTGGGGGTTATGGGGAGATGGCAGGAGAATGGGGTTGAAAGGGGAATATAGATAAGCCATGATTGAATAGTGGAGTAGACTTAATGGGCCAAATGGCCTAATTCGGCTCCTTGAACTTATGAACTTATATCTGATCAGGCCCTGGAGATGAATCTATCTTTGTATGTCTTGTATGTCCAGAACCTCCTCACCTATAATAAAGGCTGTCCTCAAGACTTTGGCATTAATACAGTGAGTTCAATGTCTGATAACTCAGTACACTATGCAATTTGATGCCGGATATCCTACCAGAAATATCATGTCATAGGTGATAGGAGCAGAATTAGACCATTCGGCCCATCAAATCAACTGCACCATTCAATCTTGGCTGATCTATCTTTCCCTCTCAACCCCATTCTCCTTACTTCTCCCCATAACTGTTGACACCCATTCTAATCAAGAATCTATCTATCTCTGCCTTAAAAATATCCATTGCCTTGGCCACCATGGCCATCATTCATATCAGGCCAATGTGGTATAAAACATGCGATATACTGGAGATACTCAGTAGTCAGGCAGCATCTGTGGAGCAAGAAACAGTTAATGTTTCAGGTTAGTGACCTTAGAATCTGGAAAATTTCAAAGACGCAGATGTTTTACGTTAGAGTCGGTGATCTGTTCTCCACCTGAATGCGTGCGTGTTTCTCTCTCCGAATAATCTGCCCGACCAATTAATGTTTTAATGAAGCTTTCCTGCATCTGAAGTTTTTGTTTTGCGTTGACTTTGCTGTTTGTATTAGAGTTCTGCACGAGGGCAAGCATGGCTACTGGGCCACAAGGGGCACCTGCCAACCACATGGCTCTTGACTCAGGGTAAAAGGTGCATAACATGCAACAGCATGGGCCCTTGTTATCTGATAGGACACTCCATTGCCCACTCAGGCTATCACAATGGAAGAGCCCAGCAGAAAACAAGTCTTGGGATCCACTGTGGTCTCTGAATTTTATGCAAGTTTGTGATTGAGTCATGCAGCATGGAAACAGACCCTTCGGCCCAGCATGCCCAGGCTGACTACCATGCCCCATCTACACTCACACCCCGCCTGCCTGCATTTGGCCCATATCCCTCTAAACCTAGTGTTCAAGAAGGAACTGCAGATGCTGGAAGATCGGAGGTACACAAAATTGCTGGAGAAACTCAGCGGGTGCAGCAGCATCTATGGAGCAAAGGAAATAGGCGACGTTTCGGCCCGAAACGTCGCCTATTTCCTTTGCTCCATAGATGCTGCTGCACCCGCTGAGTTTCTCCAGCAATTTTGTGTACCTTCCCTCTAAACCTATCCTGTCCATGTACCTGTCCAAATGTTTTTACATGTATGATAATACCTGACTCAACTAACGCCTCTGGCAACTTGTTCCATATACCTACCACCCATTGTGTAAAACAAGGTTATTCAATCATTACCCCATTCAGCTTAATCTTGTCAGATTCTTGATTCCATACTTTGGGCAAAAGACTGTGTGCATCTACCCTATCTTTTCCTCTCATGATCTTATACACCTCAATAAGATCACCCCTCATCCTCCTGCACCCCAAGAAATAAAGTCCTAACCTCCTCAACCTCTCCCTTTAGCTCAGACCCTTGTGGCCTGGCAACATCATCATAAATCTTCTCTGCACCCTTTCCAGCTTTGCCCTGCAAAAGTTATCTGATTCTATGTACAGAATCTCTTGCCCAGAGTGGGGGAATCTAGTACCAGAGGACATAGGTTCAAGGTGAAGGGGAAAAGATTTAATAGGAATCTGAGGGGTAACTTTTTCACACAAAGGGTGGTGGGGTATGGAACAAACTGCCAGAGGAGGTAGTTGAGGTAGGGTCTACCCCAATGTTTAAGAAACAGTTAGGTACATAGATCAGATGGATGGATAAGTATGGAGGGATATGAACCAAACGCAGGTGGGCGAAACTAGTGTAGCTGGGACATGTTGGGCCGAAGGGCCTGTTTCACTCTATGACTGTATCACTCTATGACTCTATGTGATAGGTAACAGTATTACAACATCTGAGCCACTCTGCAAGCTTGTTAAAAATGGAAAAATATTTGTACAAGTGCCAGTTATTAATTACGCATTGTTTGATATCCTCAGGGCCTGGTTTACAGTGTTTATGATGTGAGATATTTTGTTAATGGGCTGGTGGCAGACAAATGGACCACAACTGACTCGAGTTTGGAGTGAAGATCAACGGAAGATTATACAGTCTAGAGTTGGGATATAAAAGAAAAGATTTCCTGCGAGAATACTTGAAAGCCAGGGGACTTATGGCTGAAGAAAACTAAACCATGGAGTGAATTGATGAATGTCCACCATGAGAATTGTCATGTCCACTATTGGAGCAAATAGGAAGCAAATCAAATTCCATGTTCAAAGTCCAAATCCTATTTTAACAGAAAGCAGTTTTTGGCAATGTCAAGGGACAAAACTAGAGAAGGCAGACACGGAGTCTGTGTTTAACTTCCACACTATTTATCCTTCAAACTTCCTTCCAATGGCTTTATGATGTCACTTTGTTGATTGTGATGCCCGAGTAGGCCAATTGTGATTCCTTTGACTGGTTTTACTCTTAAGAGAGTTTTGCTATTAACCATCATCAGGAAGTTGTAATGAATATCATGTAATTAATCTGCCAAATGCTATTTTCCTAGTGACGTGTGCCAACAGTTTTAAGTTTCATTGAGTTTTGTCACTTTGATAAGTGACTTCATTATAATGTCCATATGAACATATGGGGTGTGACTATCGACAATGAGAATGACATCCCTCGTCTTATCGATTCTTCTCTTCATTTCCTGTGAATGGGGTGCATTAAGTTTCCACAAGTCCAGGTACCTCCGTATTTTACGGCAGAAACACCATTTTCAGGGAACTGAGCAATGGTTTGTCCAGAGGCTGGATCATTTCAATGCCGCTGATCAGAGGGTATGGAAACAGGTAACATTTAATACCAATAACTGAAAGAGTTTTCTCATTCCAGGTAATTGCAAGTGATTGAAGTAACTTTTGTCCAGTGTTATTAAATTAACACTCTAGTTTCATTGGCGTCCTGTTGAGTTTCACTGTCTGTATAACTCGTTATCACCAACCCCACAGCTCCACCTTTCCTTGATCATCATTGTTTTTATGTTCTGTTTGACTTCTATATCTCTAGTTTCCCTTTCCCCTGACTCCCAGTCTGAAGAAGGGTCTCGACACGAAACGTCACCTATTCCTTTCCTCCAGAGATGTTGCCTGACCCGCTGCGTTGCTCCAGCGTTTTGTGTGTATTCCTGGTTAAAGGTTTTACAGACTCTTTGGCAGAGGTCTTAAGTGTAAGATTTTCAGAAAACATTGTGGGTTTAAAATAAATTAAATATATTGTGGCAATCTAAAGCACTCTCCTTTAGTAAATTCTTGAGAAATGTATTGAATTTTTGAGGGTGCCGTATATACTTTATTGTAATGCTTACATTCAACTATAAAAATGAATAGTGAGAAATATGGAAATATGAACACTAGTTTCTCTGTAGTATAAATTCTCTGTTTTCTATATATGAAAATATTAGACACTAGACAATGGACAATAGGTGCAGGAATAGGCCATTCAGCCCATCAAGCCAGCACCACCATTCAATGTGATCATGCCCGATCATCCACAATCCGTACCCTATTCCTGCCTTCTCGTCATATCCCCTGACTCTGTTATATTTAAGAGCTCTATTTAACTCTCCCTTGAAAGCATCCAGAGAATTGGCTTCCACTGCCTTCGGAGGCAGAGAATTCCACACATTCACAACTGGGCGAAAAGGTTTTTCCTCATCTCCGTTCTAAATGGCCTACCCCTAATTCTTAAACTGTGTGACCCCTGGTTCTCGATCCCCCCAACATTGGGAACATGTTTCCTGCCTCTAGCGTGTCCAAACTCTTAATAATCTTATATGTTTCAATAAGATCCTCTCTCATCCTTCTAAATTCCAGAGTATACAAGCCCAGCTGCTCCATACTATCCTCCTTTATATTCTTGGCTAGCTTACCTTCGTACCTCATCTTTTCTCCCCATATTGCCTTTTTAGTTATCTTCTGTTGCTCTTTAAAAGTTTCCCAATCCTCTAGCTTCCCGCTCATCTTTGCGATGTTATACTTCTCTTTTAGACAATAGACAATAGGTGCAGGAGTAGGCCATTCAGCCCCTCAAGCCAGCACCACCATTCAATGTGATCATGGCTGATCATCCACTATCAGTACCCCATTCCTGCCTTCTCCCCATATCCCTTGACTCCGCTATCTTTAAGAGCTCTGTCTAGCTCTCTCTTGAAAGCATCCAGAGAACCAGCCTCCACTGCCCTCTGAGGCAGAGAATTCCACAGATTCACAACTCTGTGAAAATGTTTTTCCTCATCTCCCTTATTCTTAAACTGTGGCCCCTGGTTCTGGACTCGCCCAACATCAGGGACATTTTTTCTGCTTCTAGCGTGTCCAAACCCTTAATAATCTTATATGTTTCAATAAGATACCCTCTCATTCTTCTAAATTCCAGAGTACACAAGCCCAGCCACTCAATTCTATCAACATATGACAGTCCCACCATCCCGGGAATTAACCCGGTGAACCTACCCTGCACACCCTCAATAGCAAGAATATCCTTCCTCAATGGGAGACCAAAACTGCACACAATGCTCCAGTTGTGGTCTCACTGGGGCTCTGTACAACTGCAGAAGGACCTCTTTGCTCCTATACTTAACTCTTCTTGTTATAAAGGCCAACATACCATTTGCTTTCTTCACTGCCTGCAGTACCTGCATGATTACTTTAATTGATTGATGAACAAGGACCCCCAGATCCCGTTGTACTTCCCATTTTCCCCAACTTCATTTAGATAATAATCTGCCTTCCTGTTTTTGCCACCAAAGTGGATAACCTCACATTTATCCACATTAAACTGCATATGCCATGCATCTGCCCACTCTCCCAACCTGTCCAAGTCACCCTGCATCCTCATAGCATCCTCTTCACATTTCACACTGCCACCCAGCTTTGTGTCATCTGCAAATTTCCTAATGTAACTTTTAATCCCTTCATCTAAATCATAATGTATATTGTAAATAGCTGCGGTCCCAGCACCAAGGCTTGTGGCATCACACTAGTCACTGCCTGCCATTCTGAAAGGGACCCGCTAATCCCTACTCTTGTCTGCCAACTCTTACTCTTTCCTGTCTGCCAACCACTTCTCTATCCATGTCAGCACTCTACCCCCAATACCATGTGCTCTAATTTTGCCCACTAATCTCCTATGTGGGACCTTATCAAATGCTTCCTGAAAGTCCAGGTAAACTACATCTAAATGGATTTACGAAGGGGAAAAAATTCCAGAAGATTAGTCAAGCACGATTTCCCCTTCGTAAATCCATTTTATTTTTCCACTGTCCTTGACTTCCCAGCCATGGTCGCCTCTTACTCCCCTTAGAATCTTTCTTCCTCTTTGGAATTAACTGATCCTGCACCTTCTGTGTTGTTCCCAGAAATACCTGCCATTGTCATCCAAGCTTGGTTCTGTTTCCAATCAACTTTGGCCAGCTCCTCCGTCATGCATCCATAGTCCCCTTTGCTCAACTGTAATGCTGACACTTCCAATTTTCCCCTCTCCCTCTCAGATTGTAGATTAAAATTTATCATATTATGGTCACTACCTCCTAATGGCTCCTTGACCTTGAGTTCCCTAATCAAATCCGGTTTGTTACACAACACTAAATCCAGAATTGCCTTCTGGCTGGTGGGCTCCAGTACAAGCTGCTCTAAGAATCTATCTCGGATTTTATTGGGGTCCAGTACCAAGCTGATTTTCCCATTCTATGTTTCTATATTGTTTACCTGCATGTTGAAATCTCCCATAACCACTGGAGCATTACCTTTGCTACATGCCAATTTTAACTCTTGATTCAACTTGCACCCTATATCCAGGCTACTGTTTGGGGGCCTGTAGATAACTTCCATTAGGGTCTTTTTACCCTCACAATTCCTCAGTTCCATCCATATTGACTCTACATCTCCTGACTCTGTCACCCCTCGCAAGGGACTGAATTTCATTCCTCACCAACAGAGCTACCCCACCCCGCCTTGCCCACCTGTCTGACGTCAGTCAATTTTGGTTAATTCCTGCTCTTTAGGAATAATACTTAATCACTACTAAGGCAAATGGAAGGTTTATTTAGCCCAGATAAGCATTGACTGGACTTATCCAGGTCCTAATGTGTATGATTGACACAGTGTCAGAAGAAGGGGCCTGACCCTTCTCTAGAGATGCTGCCTGACCAGCAGTTACTCCAGTTCTCTGTGTCTATCTTCAGTATAAAGTAGCATCTGCAGTTCCTTTCTACACCCCTAATGTGTATGGTTGAGTTACATCAATTGCTTCTCTTGACCAGAAAATATTTAGCAAAAGTTTCCCTGGAGGAGTCAATTGAGATGGAAATATCCTTATGATATTTCTACTGGCAACTCATCAAGGTTGCTCAATGCTGTGGTTAAAATATCCACAATCGCCTTATATGTTAAGAACATGCTAATTTACCAGATATGATCTGTGTGGTGGAGAGAGTCAGCAACTTCATGTTTCTGGGGGTGCATATCTCAGAAGATCTGTTCTGGACCCAGCACATTGACACAATCATCAATAATGCCCCACAGTGCCTCTACTTCCTTAGAAGATTGTGGAGATTTGGGATGTCGATGATTACTCCTGGTTCAGCAACTTGAACACCCAGGAACGAGGGGGATTACCAAAAGTGGTGAACACTGCCCGATCCATCACTGGACTTACTTCCCATCATCAGAGAAATTCATAGGAGACACTGCCTCAAAAAGGCAGCCAGCATCATCAAGGACCCATAGCATACACAATACACACAATACAATTTATTTGTCACTTGAACCTCATAGAGGCTCAAAAGAAATGTTGTTTCTGCAGTCATACACACATGAAAAAAAAGACCCAAGACACAACACAATTTACACAGACATCCATCACAGCGCATCTCCTCCTCGCTGTGATGGAAGGCAAAAAAACTTATCTCTCCCCTGCACTCCCCATTCCCCTCCCGATGTCAGAGTCAAAGCCCCCGGCGGGCGATGGCAATTGTCCCGCGGCCATTAAAGCCACGCCGGGCGATGCAAGGCCGCGCTCCGGGTCTTGTTGTTGGAGCCCCCGGCGGGCGCTAGCAAAGTCCCGCAGCCGTTGAAGCCGCGCCGGGCGATGATGTAAGGCCCCGCTCCAGGTCATCCTCGACCCCGCGAATTGGGGCGGGTGAAGTCGCCGTTGCGGAAGCCTCGAAAAGCAGTCTCCCACCAGGGACCCGCGGGCTCCCGATATTACTGTCTGCCAGACCTGCGGTAAGCCTCCGAATCTCCGGGGGTCGGGTCACAGCAGCGCGCCACCACCGCTCCACCCGCTCCGGACTCGGCCAGCTCCATGATGGTGAGTAGCTCCGCAGCTCCGTGACTGGAGCCCCAGGTCGTTCCTGCCGGAGGCCGCTCCACGTTGCAGCCCCAACGACAACGGAGACCCGACAGGGAAAAGGTCGGGTTCTCCGTGCAGGGGAAAGATTTTAAAAGTCCCCCCCCTCCCCCCCCCCCACACACACACACACACACACACACACACACACACACACACACACACACACACACACACACACACACACACACACACACACACACACACACACACACACACACACACACCCATCACAAAAAAAATAATAAAAACGACATTAAAACGGGACAAAAAATAACAAAAAGACAAACGGACTGCAGAGGCCGCTGCGACGTGAGTCGCGCCGCCCGCATCCTGGCCATGCTCTCATTTCGCACATATCATCAGGGAGAAGGTACAGGAGTCTGAAAACCATGACCTTCAGGTTCAGGAACAGCATCTTCCCAATAATCATCTGGCTCTTGAACACTGCAAACACCAACTAAACTGCGGGCCACTAACTGGCTTGGTGCATTAATGACTTAATATTGTGTTTATTTTTAATTTATTGAACTTTATTTTCTTTTTGGTTTATTATGTTATCTAGTAAGGACAGGCCTATTATGTTGCTGCAAGTAAGAATTTCATTTGTTCTGTTTCGGTATGCATGACAATAAAACGCTCTTGTCTCTTGTTGCTAGCAGGTTAGCGTTTATTGTCCATGTGAGGTGGCCTTATGAAGGTGATGATGAGCTGACTTTGTTTAACTAGTTCAGCTCTCTTGGTACCTTGTACCTTGTGGTCATCACTTCTGAAGACTCCTCCAGAGACTATACTGGAAGTTGGACAGTTTTATACTGGACAATAAAAAAAAATGTTTAAAAAAAACCAAACATTTATCAAGCCAATTAACCTACAAACCTGCATGTCTTTGGAATGTTGGAGGAAACCGATCTCGGAGAAAACCTACGCAAGTCACGGGGAGAACGTACAAACTCCCGTACAGACAGCATCCGTAATCGGGATCGAACCCGGGTCTCGGGCGCTACATTCGCTGTAAGGCAGCCACTCTACCGCTGCGCCACCTTGAGTGCCCTTGGTGAAGAAATCTCTATGGTTTTGTTTGGAAGGAGTTTGGGGATTTGGGTCCGATGATCAGAAAGAAACAGCAAAATATTTCCCATGTCAGAATGATGTACAATTTGAGGAAGCCTGCAGATGGCGATATTCTCATGTGCCTCCCACCCCTGTCCTCCTTCATTGTAAAGATAACAGCTTTAGGAGGTCCTGTTGAAATAGCCTTGTTGAGCAACTTCAATTACTGGAATTATTTGGAGCAAGAAGAAATGACGCTACAAAAGTTTTCACTGAACCTTGGGCACATGTGACAATACACTAAACTTCAACTACAATGATGTAAAAAGCCAAAGTCACCATATTCGGGTCTGAACCTTACATCACCTGGTTAAGCCTTCACCATTTAACTACCTCAATGGGTTTCAAGGTCCTGGTGAAACATCAGAGCATCTGTTCAGTGGCTGGAGTTTGCCCACTGAACAATGTTCTCTTTTACTTTGACCCAATGTGGAATGTGTTGGCTGTTAGACACTGTGAATGTGCAGCCTGAAAAAGCCATAGTGGGAATTGGCTTGGTGCCCAGATGATGGAAGAGATTAATGGCTTTGAGCCTGCACTGTGGATGAACTTTCAGAGGATCGGATAGACAATGGTGCAAAAGTCTGTTGGCATCAGGCCTGGTCACCATCATTTCAACCGCCACATCTGGAAACTGCCCGAGACCCATTTCACAGACCCTTGAATCACAAGTGTGATTCTAAATAAAAGCATACATCGTATTCCAGCATCATCTTGTATAGTGTAACAATAGCTGTCTAATGTTAAACTTCAAAAGCCTTGCAGGAAATGTCTTGTGTCATTTGCCTTCCAACCTACTTGCTGCACCCATGAGTGGCATAGTGGCATAACTGGTTTAGCACCAGAGATCTAGGTTCAATCCTGACCTCACTGTGGTCTACATTGAATGCACTTATTGTCCGTGTCTGCACGAGTCTCCTCTCCCCATGCTCTGATTTCCTCCTGCATCCTAAACATGTGCAGGTTGATGGGTTAATTGGCCACTGTAACTTCTCCCTCGGGGTGAGCAATTGGATGACAAACATGTATGAGGAGTTGATGGAAAGGTCGGGAGAATAAAACAAAGGGATTAATTTAGGATTAGTGCAGATGGATCCTTGATGGTCAACCTGAATTTGGTATCTCTCTCTCTCTCTCTCTCTCTCTCTCTCTCTCTCTCTCTCTCTCTCTCTCTCTCTCTCTCTCTCTCTCTCTCTCTCCTCTCCCTCTCCCTCTCTCTCTCTCTCTCTCTCTCTCCCTCTCCTCTCTCTCTCTCCCTCTCTCTCTCTCTCTCTCTCTCTCTCCCTCTCTCTCTCACTCCCTCTCTCTCTCTCCCTCTGTCTCTCACTCCCTCTGTCTCTCACTCCCTCTGTCTCTCTCTCTCTCTGTCTCTCTCCCTCTCTCTCTCTCTCCTCTCTCTCTCTCTCTTATCTCTCTCCCTCTGTCTTTATAATCCTTAGAGTCCAGTTGCCATCAGTTTAATCTATTGTACACTCTTTCCAAGGTCATTCATACCCTTCATAGAACAAAGAAAACTGTGTTTGCTGGGAGTAGTTCCAGATATTGACATAACAGGACTTTGTATAGATTTGGTGTAGCTTCTGCTCTCTTGAGCTCTTGACTCAGTATATAAGTCAAGAATCCAGTAGTTTATTTTACATGATTTGTTTTAATATATTTTCCAATGCATATGGACCCCTAGGCCTCTTTGGACGCCATAAGTGATCAGAGCAGAATGAAGCCATTCAGCCCATCAAGTCTATGCCATTCAATCATAGCTGATCTATCTCTCCCTCCTAACCCCATTCTCCTGCCTTCTCCCCATAACCCCTGACACCCACACTAATCATTGATTCTTCCTCGTCAGCATTGTAAACATGCTCTCCCCCATCATTTTAAAGTGAAGGGCTTCCCACCTGTCTATACAGATGTTCATTTGTCATAACTGCCAATTATCTTAACCTGCTCGTGTCTCCTTGCAATGGACATCTTCCATTTATCACCTCTTTTCCCCATGCTTGTGATGTTATGACTGCTGTTTTGCGGGATTAACCTTCTGATAAAATAACAGACTTTAGTCAGAAGGTGGTGAATCTGTGGAATTCATTGCCACAGAAGGCTGTGGGAGGCTGTCAATGGATATTAAGGCATAGATGTATTCTTGATTAGTATAGGTGTCGGGGGTTATGGGGAGAAGGCAGGAGAATGGGGTTTGGAGGGAGAGATAGATCAGCCATTATTGAATGGCAGAGTAGACTTCATGAGTCGAATGGCCTAATTATGCTCCCATCACTTATGAACACAAACTTATGAACAATGATAGTGCATGAATAATGATTTTGTAGTAAAGGTAGACAAAATGTGCTCAGCGAGTCAGGGCAACATCACTTGAGATGCAATTCTTTTCAGCATCTGCAGTTCTTTTCAGCATTTGCAGTTCTTTTCAGCATCTGCAGTTCTTTTTGTTTTAATAATTATTGTGTAGTCTTCATTTATTTCAGCCATTCCAAAACGTTTGCCTACTTAGACTTTTATTGATATTCTTGCTTGGATTTGGAATTTGCATTTATTATTTTGCTGTACTCGCGGATGGGTGATATGGATGCTGCAAGGAATGATAGTTAACTTGACAAAGCAATTCTGCTTGCATCTTTCCTTTCACTTCCCACAGAGATTTTACATCAATGATACATTTTATCAGCCTGGCGGTCCTGTGTTTCTGATGATAGGTGGAGAGGGCACAGCAAACCCAGCCTGGATGGACCACGGTGCCTGGATTACCTTTGCTGAAAAATTGGGAGCTATGTGTCTTCTAATAGAGCACCGGTTTTATGGAAAAAGCCAGCCGACAACGTAGGTTGATAGTTGTTCTTTCTTTCACCCTTTGGTCTTCCCTATGAGAGGGTGGAGAAACTTGGAATGTTTTCTCCGGAGTGCCGGAGGCTGCGGGGAGACTCGATGGAGGTAGACAAAATTGTGGGAGGCATGGATCAGGTCGATGGTCAGAATCTTATTCCCAGGGTGGAAATATCAGAGGCTAGAGGCCTTGACTTGAAGGTGGGAGGGTCAAAGTTTAAAGGGGATTTGCCGGGAAAGCTTTTAACACAGAGAGTGGTGCAAGAAGATACAACTGTGGTATTTCAGAGGCTTTTAGATAGGCGCACGGATATGCAGGGGATGGAGGGATATGTGTAACATTCAGGTATTTTTACTTGACATCATGTTCTACAGGGACATTGTGGGCTGAAGCGGCTGTTCCTGGACCATACTATTTTATGTTCTAATTGTGTAATATACCAGTTTTTATTTTTGTCTGCGTTATGCTGGGCAGATGGGGATAGTACAGTCAGCATACAAGTATCCTCTTAAAACGAGTTAGCTCCCAAGGGGCATTAGAGACCAATGGCTCAG
This sequence comes from Leucoraja erinaceus, assembly GCF_028641065.1. Lineage (NCBI taxonomy): Eukaryota > Metazoa > Chordata > Chondrichthyes > Rajiformes > Rajidae > Leucoraja > Leucoraja erinaceus. Next base: position 49,941,335 of record NC_073390.1, read on the forward strand.
TGCTCAGGCAGTATCTTCCCTGTCTTACCTAATGAATATTGCAGTGCCTTCTCAGTTTCCTCCTGTGTTATTCTGTAAAAGTCATGAGATGAAGATACAATTGATACCCATGCTATGATATCTTTGGTGCACCGTCACTCAACAAAATTACACTGTTTATTTTAATTTGCCTCACATTTTTATTCTATTTTAATAAATGTATGTTATTCTCCGGTTGATCAAAAAGATCAATTCATCATTTTTTAGCTTGTAAAGTAACATAGAAACATAGAAAATAGGTGCAGGAGTAGGCCATTCGGCCCTTCGAGCCTGCACCGCCATTCAATATGATCATGGCTGATCATCCAACTCGGTATCCTATAACTGCCTTTTCTCCATACCCCCTGATCCCTTTAGCCACAAGGGCCACATCTAACTCCCTGTTAAATAAAGCCAATGAACTGGCCTCAACTACCTTCTGCGGCAGAGAATTCCAGAGATTCGCCACTCTCTGTGTGAAAAATGTTTTCCTCATCTCGGTCCTAAAAGATTTCCCCCTTATCCTTAAACTGTGACTCCTTGTTCTGGACTTCCCCAACATCGGGAACAATCTTCCTGCATCTAGCCTGTTCAACCCCTTAAGAATTTTGTAACTTTCTATAAGATTCCCCCTCAATCTTCTAAATTCTAGCGAGTACAAGCCGAGTCTATCCAGTCTTTCTTCATATGAAAGTCCTGACATCCCAGGAATCAGTCTGGTGAACCTTCTCTGTACTCCCTCTATGGCAAGAATGTCTTTCCTCAGATTAGGTACGTGATTAAGTATGTGAAGAATAGATGCCAGTGGAGATAATGCAATAAAAATGACACAAATTATTTGCATAAATTTCCAGATAAATCCGCCCCCTCAAATTTGTCTGGTGTGTAATGTGATCTGTTCTGATGTCCTGCAAATGAGTCAAATGCTGTACAGTCATGAGTAAATGATGCTTCTGTCCCTGTGATGGAGGGAGATGCATAAAGCAACTACAGATAGTTGGGCTGACGAGATTGTCAGGGCTCTTGCACTAAGTTATTTTTTATTATTAGACAATAGACAATAGGTGCAGGAGTAGGCCATTCGGCCCTTCGAGCCAGCACCGCCATTCAATGTGATCATGGCTGATCATCCCCAATCAGTACCCCGTTCCTACCTTCTCCCCATATCCCCTGATTCCGCTATTTTTTAGCCCTATCTAGCTCTCTCTTGAAAGCCTGCCTCCACCGCCCTCTGAGACAGAGAATTCCACAGACTCACAACTCTCTCTCCGTTCTATATGGCTTACTCCTTATTCTTAAACTGTGGCCCCTGGTTCTGGACTCCCCCAACATCGGGAACATGTTTCCTGCCTCTAGCATGTCCAAGCACTTAACTATCTTATATTTCAATGAGATGCCCTTTCATCCTTCTAAACTCCAGAGTATACAAGCCCAGTTGCTCCATTCTCTCAGCATATGAAAGTCCAGCCATCCCGGGAATTAACCTTGTAAACCTATGCTGCACTCCCTCAATAGCAAGAATGTCCTTCCTCAAATTAGGGGACCAAAACTGCACACAATACTCCAGGTGTGGTCTCACTAGGGCTCTGTACAACTGCAGAAGGACCTCTTTGATCCTATATTTGATTCCTCTTTTTATAAAGACCAACATGCCATTCTCTTTCTTCAACATGCTATTCGCTTTCTTTATTAAATCATTGAAAATATTAGCGACGCAATGGTGCTGGTTTCCGACGGGCATTCCTTACAATGCTGTGTACGACAGTGATTGCAACTTCTACTGAAGTGTGGATGGCCGTTGGTTCGCTAGGAGCTCATCCGCCCTTTGACAGGTCTTGGTTTTTGGTCCTGCTGGGGGTCCACAGCCCCCTCCTCACCTGGCAAACCAGGTGGAGGAGACGGTTTAGTCTCTGACTACCCGAACATGGAGCGGGTAGCACGGTATTACATGGTACCCGTGGCGGGGGGAACTCCCCCCCACCCCCCCCCCCCCCCCCCCCCCCGACCTGACACTTTAAGAATAAACACAAAATGCTGGTCACTCAGCAGTACAGACAGCCTCTCTGGAGAGAAGGAATGGGTGAAGGTCTGAAGAAGGATCTCAACCTAAATCGTCACCCAATTCCTTCTCTCCAGAGTTGCTGCCTGTCCCGCTGAGTTACTCCAGCATTTTGTGTCTATCTTCGGTTTAAACCAGCATCTGCAGTTCCTTCCTACACCTCTTGCACTAAGGCCCTGAATTGAGATTAATAGCCAATATTCCATTTTTATTTTTAGTGGACTTAAGTCTATCTACTAATCCCCATTAACAAGTTTATTAGCACTCCACTTGGTCAAGGTGATCTTACAGAGGTGTATAAAATCATGAGATCAGGTAGACACGCAGTTACTTGCCCAGAGTAGGGGGATCAAGTAACAGAGCACTTAGGTTTAAGATTAAGAAGAAAAGATTTAACAGGAAACTGAGAGGTAACTTTTTCAAACAATGGGTGGTGAATGTATGGAACGAGCTGCCAGAGAAGGTATTTAAGAAGGAACTGCAGATGCTGGAAAATCAAAGGTAACACTTCAACTCCACCTCCCATTCCGAATCCGACCTCTCTGTCCTGGGCCTCCTCCATGGCCAGAGGGAGCACCACCGGAAATTGGAGGAGCAGCAACTCATATTCCGCTTGGGCAGTCTGCACCCTAGCGGCATAAACATTGAATTCTCCAATTTCCGGTAGCCCTTGCAGTCTCCTCCCCTTCTCAACTCTCCCTCAGCCCTCGAGCTCATCCTCTTCCTTTTTCCTTTCTTCTCTCCACCCTACATCACTGAAGAAGGGTTTCGGCCCGAAACGTTGCCTATTTCCTTCGCTCCATAGATGCTGCTGCACCCGCTGAGTTTTTCCAGCACTTTTCTTCTGCCAGAGAAGGTAGTTGAGGCAGGGACTATCGCAACATTTAAGAAACAATTGGACAGATACATGGATAGGAAAGGTTTGGAGGGCTATGGGCCAAACGCAGGCTGGTGGGACTAGTGTGGATGGGACATGTTAGTCAGCGTAGGCAAGTTGGGCCGATGGGCCTGTTTCCACTCTGCATGACTATGACTCTATGACAAAGTTGTCCTGTATATAAATGTCAACAGCCAATAACACAAGTTAAGAGGATGACAACCTTTCTGATTTCTAATTTTTCAAAATCTTTAGTTGAATTTTAAAATAAATTTAGACGTGAACAAGAAAATAATTAAATCTGTGTGATTTGTTCAACGTGTGTGCCTAAAATTATAAATATTAACCCTCTATGTTGTGTTTGTTGGCATTTTCTTCAAGAGACTTAAGCACATCAAATCTTCAGTACCTCCGCAGTGACCAGGCCCTTGCCGACCTCGCCCACTTTCGAGCAGTGGTCGATGTCAAAATGAACCTTACGCACAACAAATGGGTAGCATTTGGAGGTTCCTATCCCGGATCCCTGGCCGCATGGTTTAGAGTAAAATACCCACACCTTGTCTACGCTGCTGTCGCATCCAGTGCACCAGTGCAAACAGTTATCAACTTTTCAGGTGAGTCAGCCGGACCTAAGAGTGAGCCACTGGAACTTAGTGGAAATGAAAATTAGGACGGGGGAACTAATTATTTTTTGGTACAAAAGGACACAAGGTGCTGGAGTACCCCAGCAGGTTAGGCACCATTGAATCCGTCTGAAAAAGGATCCCGCCTCAAAACATCACCGTTCCATGTTCTCCAGAGACGCTGTATGGCCCCATGAGTTACTCGAAGGTAAACAAAAATGCTGGAGAAACTCAGCGGGTGCAGCAGCATCTATGGAGCGAAGGAAATAGGCAACGTTTCGGGCCAAAACCCTTCTTCAGACTGCACCCTAGTGGCATAAACTTTGAATTCACCAATTTCCGGTAGACTTTGCTGTCTCCTCCCCTTCGCAGCCATCCCTCAGCCCTCGGGCTCCTCCTCTTCCTTTTTCCTTTTTCTTCTCCCCCCCCCCCCCCCCCCCCCCCCCCCCCCCCCCCCCCCCCCCCCTACATCAGTCTGAAGAAGGGTTTCGGCCCAAAACGTTGCCTATTTTCCTTCGCTCCATTGATGCTGCTGCACCCGCTGTGTTTTTCCAGCACTTTTGTCCACCATAGACAATAGACAATAGTTGCAGGAGTAGGCCATTCAGCCCTTCGAGCAAGCACCGCCATTCAATGTGATTATGACTGATCATCCCCAATCAGTACTCCGTTCCTGCTTTCTCCCCGTATCCCCTGACTCTCTTTAAGAGCCCTATCTAGCTCTCTCTTGAACATTTCCAGAGGAAAAAAAAAAAATTGTCTCCTCCCCTGAGTTACTCCATCACTTTGTGCCTTTTATTCACCTGATCATGTTTTTAACTGTTTATTTTGTGTGAATGGACCTTTGCAACTTGCAGGATGTCAGGCTTCCAGTGCATGTATACAGTTCAATCACTTCCATGATTGATTTGGATGAACAGATTTCACTCCCTGTAGAAAGGCTTTAAGGTTACGTTTCGTTGTGACTATTTTGAAATTCCACTTATTAGTCGCAATTCAATAGCAAACAGTTTAAGGAAAAGAGAGAATGTTTAACTGAATATTTCATTTGTTCAAACAGTCGAAACAAAGAAGTGCAGGTGCAAAGACAGACAGATACAAAGTGCTGGAGTAATTCAGCGGGTCAGGCAGCATCGTTGGAGAAAAAAGATAGGTGACCATTTTGGTCGGGACCTTTCTTCAGATTCCTTCAGCATAACAGTTTGGTTCCCGACCCAACACATCACCCGTCCTCTTATTCCAAACATGCTGCCTGATCCTTCTGAAACATCACTCATTCCTTCTCTCCAGAGATGCTGCCTGTCCCGCTGTGTTACTACAGCATTTTGTGTCTATCTTCTGTTCATACCAGCATCTGTAGTTCCTTCCTACCTGTAGTGCCTGATCCACTGATTTACTCAAGCATTTTTTTTATCTAACTGCATTTGTTTCTCTGAGAACTTCACATTGTTCAGATATCTGACGTAGACTTTAGACTTTAGAGATACAGCGCACATGCAGGCCCTTCAACCTACTGAGTCCATACTGACCATTATAACCCCTGTACACTAGCACTATCCTACACACTAGAAACAATTTACAATTTTACCAAAGCCAATTAACCCACAAACCTGTACATCTTTGGAGTGTGGGAGGAAACAGAGTGATTTAGGCCATTTGGAAAAATGGGCTGAAAGATGGCAGATGGAGTTTAATGCTGATAAATGTGAGGTGCTACACCTTGGCAGGACAAATCAAAATAGGACGTACATGGTAAATGGTAGGGAATTGAAGAATACAGTTGAACAGAGGGATCTGGGTATAACCGTGCATAGTTCCTTGAAGGTGGAATCTCATATAGATAGGGTGGTAAAGAAAGCTTTTGGTATGCTAGCCTTTATAAATCAGAGCATTGAGTATAGAAGCTGGGATGTAATGTTAAAATTGTACAAGGCATTGGTGAGACCAAATCTGGAGTATGGTGTACAATTTTGGTCGCCCAATTATAGGAAGGATGTCAACAAAATAGAGAGAGTACAGAGGAGATTTACTAGAATGTTGCCTGGGTTTCACCAACTAAGTTACAGAGAAAGGTTGAATAAGTTAGGTCTTTATTCTCTGGAGCGCAGAAGGTTAAGGGGGGACCTGATAGAGGTCTTTAAAATGATGAGAGGGATAGACAGAGTTGATGTGGACAAGCTTTTCCCTTTGAGAATAGGGAAGATTCAAACAAGAGGACATGACTTCAGAATTAAGGGACAGAAGTTTAGGGGTAATATGAGGTGGAACTTCTTTACGCAGAGAGTGGTGGCGGTGTGGAATGAGCTCCCAGTAGAAGTGGTGGAGGCAGGTTCATTGGTATCATTTAAAAATAAATTGGATAGGCATATGGATGAGAAGGGAATGGAGGGTTATGGTATGAGTGCAGGCAGGTGGGACTAAGGGGAAAAAAAAAAGTTGTTCGGCATGGACTTGTAGGGCCGAGATGGCCTGTTTCCGTGCTGTAATTGTTATATGGTTATATGGTTATATGGAAACTGGAGCACCCGGAGAAAACCCAACAGGTCACAGGAAGAATGTATCAACTCCGTACTGAGAGCACCTGTAATCAGGATCTCTAGCGCTGTGAGGCAGCAACTCAACCGCTGCGCAACCTCTACCTTGGAGGTTAGACAATAGCTATCTTTATAAAGTTGGACAATTTCTGTAGTTACCTCTACAATGAACGATCATTTGAATTCCTAGTTGACACCAAAGAAACTGGAAATAAAACTGGGACTTCATTTCAATATTTTTCAGAGTATTTGGAAGTGGTTAATTATTCCTTGGAAAGTTATAGTACTTCATGCCCTCTACTGGTGAAGGATGCCTCTGATACACTGGTCGAATTGTTGCCAAATACTAACACGTACAGCCAGATCACACTAGATTTTCAGTAAGTATGGTCAATTTTAAATACACACAACTGAAACATATTTTATGAGATTATTTCAACCTCGTTAAAACTGATTGTGGAATTAACGTGCAAACTCCTGGGCAGATTACATCGAAGTTCTCTGTGGGGGAAGTATCAAACTGCTAAACCAATAGCAAAACACGGTGGAAAAGATGGTGGAAACGTAAAATAAAACGAAAAATGTTGGATGGACTCAGCAGCTCAGGCAGTTTTAGCCCTGAGACATTAACCCTGTTTGTCCACACTCATCACCCCTCATCCTCCTGCGCTCCAAGGAATAGAGTCGCAGCCTACTCAATCTTTTGCTCCGACCCTCTAGTTCTGGCAACATCCTCGTAAACCTTCTCTGTACCCTAATTCTAACTATGATTTCTAATGTAATTAGATTTTGAATGTACATATAGGAGCCTTGTAATGTGTTGAACTGGGTATTAATTGAGTTTGCAAACTTTTTTGTTATCTCCATCAATTTGAGGTGAGTTCTGCCAAAGAAAAAATGCATTTGAAACTTTTTTTAAATTAAAAAAAAAAAATGTTTATTTTATTAGAAGCAATTGTACAAGAAGAAAGAAATCGACATAACAATTATACAATTTTCGTACAGCTTCAGTTTTAACATTTTATAAACTGATAAATGAATCGGAAAAAAGTAAAAAGTTAAAAGGAAAGAATGGAAGAAAGATACAAAAAAGAGAGAAGAAAAAACCCCTGAACTGCCAAAGAAGTGAGAGAAAAAAAGAGAAAAAGCGGAGATATGTCCCACTATCCTCCCCTACACCCGCTCACCCAACCCCAAGCATCGGTTTTGAATTTGTGTTCAACCATTCTGTTGTTGAAGAAATTCAATGAAAGGAGACCATGTTTTGGAAAATTGGTCTGATTTATCAGCCAAAACATTTGAAACTTTTAAACCAGGATGAACCAGTGAGCTTTTCTGCTGTCTGTTCTGCGATTGTGGACTTCAGTCAATGTCATTCCCACAGAGACTAACATTTGGGAGAAAAGCTTTATCACCTTCTCCATACGGTACATCATCTTAATATTGTAAAGCTGTGCATCCCCTCATGTGTGAGTAGATCTAAACTGAGATTGAAGCAAAGAAGGAACCATAAGGACAATGACAACAAGGGGGCCACAAGGAGACACAGGGAACTGGCATCTATGTTTTGAGATCTGCTTGACCCTGAATGAAATGGTCTGAACATGTTGAGCCTTTCCACAAGATTGCTGCATACCTGTGAGTTTCCTATTGCTGCATGCAAAGTCTTTGCAAACTCGTTTTACTGTTAAGGGAATCCTACTTTCTAATATTTATACATATGATACATAGACAAATCAATGAAAGTATTCATTGCATTTGCCTTAATATTATTGGATTGCCAAGGAAGAAGCTCTGCCTCATCAAATCCCAGAAAACCATCAATGCCAATTACTGTATACTGTACTATACCAATCACGGTGGATGCAGCGGTACGGTTGCTGCTTAACAACGGCAGAGACCCAGGTTCGATCCTGACTACGGGCACTGTCTGTACCGAGTTTGTACATTCTCCCCTTGACAACATGGGTTTATCCCGGGTGCTCCGGTTTCCTCCCACACTCCAAAGACATACGGGTTTGTAGGTTAATTGGCTTCAGTAAAGATTGTAAATTGTCCCTGGTGTGTAGGATAATGTAGGGGGATTACTGGTCGGTGTGGTCTCCTGTCTCCGCACTGTATCTTAAAACTAAACTAAAAAAGTAAATCTAAGGATAATCAAATGCATTTCAGATTATTAAACTTGGAGACATACACACATGAATTTTTGTGTTAATCCATTTGAGGGCAGCATTTTGTCATTAAAATATCCAGCATGATCTCAATTAAATCACATTTCTCATCTGGCTGACTGGAACTTCCTTCGTGCAAATGGCTTATACTGAGCAGAATTTGTTCGGTGTCTTCAAGAGGGTTTCTTGAAACAGGATGAAGATCGTCCAATTCGAGGAGGGACCAAACTGGACCTTGTATTGGGAAACAAACCTGGCCAAGTGATCAATTGATGTTTCATTGGAGGAAAATTTATGGGAACAGTGATCGCAACTCCATGTGTTTTAATTTCGAAAACAGACCTGCAGATGTTTGTTTACAAAGAAAAAGAGGCTCACTGTGCTGGAGTAACTCAGCGGATCAGGCAGCATCCCTGGAGAACATGGGCAGGTGACGCCTTGGGTGGGGACCTTTCCTCATAACTGATTGCAGGGTGGTGAGGAGGAAAGCAGCTAGAAAAGATGAGGGGCGGGACGAAGCATGGCAGGTAATGGGGCAGATGGTTGGACGAAGACCAGCGACACAAACCAAATTGTGGGACAGAAGATTGAACAGTCACGAATTGTGAAGCCAGAGGAAAGGATGTAAGTTGAGGAGGGAGGGGGGGAAATAGATATGAGTCCAGTTGATGCATGGGGGGGGGGGGGGGGGGGGGGGGATAGGAGGGGAGAGAACTATGGTTGCAGTAAGGACTTTGGCCTTTTTGCACTTGTATTTGAGTTTTGAATTAATTTTTTTTAATTCATTATGTTATCTATGAGTACAGTGTTTTAGTCTTGTTATGCTGCTGCAAATACAAATTCATTGTTTCCCTGTCAGTACATATGTCAATTACGCACACTTGACTCTTATACTCCCATGGACGGAGTGGTGTTATTCATCATAGGATGCTTGCAGCTAGAGCCTTAACTAGCCCCAATACTATCAGAATCTTACTATTTAACCTTACCATAGGAACCTCACTCTTAATCAAAGATTCTTCCCTTCTACTATTGTGAAAGGGTCATTTATCATTATTACTCTCCCTCTCTCCCACTTCCCTCATCCTTCCTTTTAGCCTGGATACTAAATCCCCCAGTGACTAATCTGAAGCCTTTAAAACTTTAAACATCTCTGCAATTCCCCTCAAGCTAAATTTGTTATTCTAGCTCATGGTTTTTTCCCTAATACTGATGAAACAGTATGTGGAACTTTTATTTGGATGTCGTTTGCCGCACATCTTAAACATTTCCTAAGACACATCAAATAAATGTAAATTATCCCTTCTCCACCCAAAGTCAGTTCAGATTTTTGCTTGATAATGGGGGTTGTTCAGCCAAGTGTCATGAATTTGTACGCACCACCATAAGTGATACATGCAAATTCTACAATCCATTCTATGAAATACTAAAAGGAAAAGTGCAGGAAGGAACTGCAGATGCTGGTTTACACCGAAGATAGACACAAAATGCTGGAGTAACTCAGCAGAACAGGCAGCATCTCTTAAGAACGGTCTCGACCCAAAACGTCACCCATTCCTTCTCTCTGGAGATGCTAGCATGTCCCGCTGAGTTACTTAAAGGAAAAGATTGGGTTAAACTCAATGGAGATTGAAGCTCTCAAACCAATTACTAATTGGAAAGGCATTTCACCAGCAGCTTGGCAGACTTACTGTGCATGGTGCTGAATAATTAAACTAGTTGTCGAGGAATGTGCTCCTGTGAAAGATAATGAAGTTGAGCTCATGAGTGCAAAATACAAGGCTGAAAGATTTGCGACATTCTTTAGTATAAAGTGATCTCATCCTGAGGTTTGCATGATGCAACACTTACCCTGACTAATTATTTTATCACCAATTTCTCATGAATAAGGAGGGTATCCTAAACAAAGTGTTTATGTCAAACCCGCATTGTAGCTCTACTGTAATAAGAATTTAAGTTGAACTGATAGTTACAATTTGCTTTTTCTGTGTTGTTTTGAAGTTTATTTCTGAGTTGCCTCTTGCCTAAGGTAGATATATTTCACACACCATTTTATAACATATTCTGGATTTAGGACATTGTTGTCTGTGTTTTTGGATGATGTATTTACTTTGTATAAGTGTTCATTGAATGTCCTTTTAAGTGTGTATGTAGGCGAGGAGCAGTAATATGTTTTAATGAATATTGGAATATATGTCATAGAAAAGTAAAGAGATATTTAACATACAAAAGGTTGAGCAATGTTCTTTCATGCATTTAAACAGTAAACGTTGCAATGACGTTTGTTTAGATACATTTATGTATACTCTATGCCTTTTTTTCAGAATTTTTTTTTTGAATCACAAACTATTCACCATCACAATTGCAGGTTATGTGAACCACTTGAAATAAAATCCAAAATGGATTCTGCATATTTATTGGAGACTCTAGCGGGGAATTTCATGGATGTGGTCCAATATAATAAGGACAACAGAGTGTTTGAGGTAAGCACTGAAACAGATAGGAAGTATTTGTCGGAAGACTGACACAAACTATTGGAGTAACTCAGCGAGTCAGGCAGCATCTCTGGAGAAAAAGGATAGTTGACGTTTCAGGTCGGGACCCTTCTTCAGGATCTTCTTTGGTAGAAACCAGCATATGTGGGTCAATGTTTCAGCTTTTGTTTGAACTGGTTGTACGTTGAGGTGGTTTTGAAGTAAAAACATAGAAACATAGAAATTAGGTGCAGGAGTAGGCCATTCGGCCCTTCGAGCCTGCACCGCCATTCAATATGATCATGGCTGATCATCCAACTCAGTATCCCGTACCTGCCTTCTCTCCATACCCTCTGATCCCCTTAGCCACAAGGGCCACATCTAACTCCCTCTTAAATATAGCCAATGAACTGGCCTCGACTACCCTCTGCGGCAGAGAGTTCCAGAGACTCACCACTCTCTGTGTGAAAAAAGTTCTTCTCATCTCGGTTTTAAAGGATTTTCCCCTTATCCTTAAGCTGTGACCCCTTGTCCTGGACTTCCCCAACATCGGGAGCAATCTTCCTGCATCTAGCCTGTCCAACCCCTTAAGAATTTTGTAAGTTTCTATAAGATTCCCTCTCAATCTCCTAAACTCTAGAGAGTATAACCAAGTCTATCCAGTTTTTCTTCATAAGACAGTCCCGACATCCCAGGAATCAGTCTGGTGAACCTTCTCTGCACTCCCTCTATGGCAATAATGTCCTTCCTCAGTACATGTCCTTTCTAAGTACCCATGGATTTGTGCTGTACCAGTCAGAAGCCCCTGCTCTGCCTTGCTCCAGATAAATGGCTTGTTTCACGTAAATGTTGGTCTTGATTTTCATATTTTATTTTTATATTATATTAGAGATACAGTGCGGAAACAGGCCCTTCAGCCCACCAAGACCACACCGATCAGCGATCCCCATACACTAGCACTATCCTACTCACTACGGACAATTTTACAATTGTTTTTTACTTCAGCCAATTAACCTGCAAACCTGTATGTTTTTAGAGTGTGGGAGGAAACTGGAAATTTAGATTTATTAGAAATTCCAGGCCGCAATAAAAAAACCTCTTTTCTATTTCTATCTCTTTGAAATCTCTTTATATAATGACTTTACTTAAGACATTTTAGATTTTAGACATAAAGTGCGACACACACTTCGGCCTACTGAGTCCATGCCGCCCATGGCTCACTCGTAAATTAGTTCTATCCTACACACTAGGGCCAATTGTTCCAGAAGCCAATTAACCTACAAACCCGCACGTGTTTGGAATGTGGGAGGAAACCGGAGCACCCAGAGATCACCCACGAGGTCACGGGGAGAATGTGCAAACTCCGTACAGACAGCACCCATAGTCAGGATCAAACCCGGGTCTCTGACGCTGTAAGGCAGCAACTCTACCGCTGCACCACTGTGCCGCCCCATTTCGATGCATTCAGGCCACAATAAAATACCTATTTTTTAAAATGTTGTAACTCTTTGAAATCTCTTTATTAAATGTGTTTGTGGATATCGCAGCTTTCATATTCTGATAGAAGATAATGGGTGGTGGGAGGATTCATTGATAAGTAATGATGTTCTTTCAATGTATAGTTCTCACATTTTCCTTTCTCACATTCCTCTGCAATATTTTAACCGTATGTTTTGTTAAAAGGACCCAAAAGGTACCAACATCACAGTTGAGGTGGTCTGTACTATAATGGAGAACTCATCACTGGGCATACCTTACAAGAGATATGCCAAAGTCTCGCAGCTCCTACTGGATACGTATGAAGAAAAATGTCTGGATGCAAGTTACAGCAAGTTCTTATCTGACATGTTGAACACGTCCTGGTCTGCTCCAGCAGCAGACGGAAGTAGGAAAGCAATCAGTATTTTAGTTTAGTTTAGAGATACAGCGCGGAAACAGGCCCTTCGGCCCTCCGGGCCCCTGCCAACCAGCGATCCCCGTGCACTAACACAGTCCTACGCACACTGGGGACAATATTTTCTACAATTTATACCAAGCGAATTAGCCTACAAACCTGTACATGTTTGGAGTATGGGAGGAAACCGGATCACCCGGAGAAAATCCACGCAGTCACGGGGCGAATGTACAAACTCTGTACAGACAGCACCCATAGTCAGGATCGAACCCAGGCCTCTGGCGCTGTAATGCAGCAAATCTATGAAAAAAAAACACTATCTCATGTAAGGTGGAATTTAAAATTGGTGGAGGATTGGAATACTTTTACACTTCATTGAAAACGTATTGGGTGCTTAATCTAGATCTCACTGCAGCAGGATTCAACACCGATAATATTCCAGTAGCACCATCCTGTCAATTCCATTCTCTCCCTCTTTTCTCCATGGTTAGCTTGCTTTCTTGGTGAATCTGATGGTTTATTTTGGATAAAGCATGGCAGAAAAAGCAAAATACCTTGTGGGGTTTTTTTTGTAGAAGTTGAATTCATTTATGGATTTATAAACAAACCATTCCTATTGGCCTAGAGGATTTCATAAAGGTCTGGGTTTAATATTAATATTTATTAATAACGTGGGAGTCCGAGTTGATGCATTCATCAAGAGTGCTACTATGCTAAGGTTTTCTGAGTGAATAGGCTGCGAAGGAATGTTACTGAAGGCACATGTTCAAAACCAGACCACTCTGCTTTCCTATGAAGGCAGATGCTGGTTTATACCGAAGATGGACACAAAAATCTGGACGGGACAGGCAGTATCTCTGGAGAGAAGGAATGGGCGACGTTTTGGGTAGAGACCCTTCTTCTCCTATGACCCGAAACGTCACCCATTCCTTCTCTTCAGAGATGCTGCCTGTCCCGCTAAGTTTCTCCAGCATTTTGTGTCTATCTTTGGTTAAAGCCAGCATCTATAGTTCCTTCCTACAACAATACTTAAACTTAATACTTTGAACGCTATGAATGATACCAGTGTTTCAGCTGTGCTGCATTGCGTGGGTGTGTGTGAGCCACAGTCAGCAACCTTGTACTCAAAATGTCTCCCTAATGTTTCTTATCTCATTCTCATGTTAAAATGTTACTATTTAAAAACAATCTTAAATGATTATGAAAATGGAAGATAACAATGGTCCAACAGGTGCCTCCCACATTTTAAATTTTCTCCTCCGCTAATTTTCCTTTTTTTTTGATCGGAAGTCACCATATGATGCCTGGTTTCAGTTCCCTGACCACTGGATGGCAGAGTGATTAGTCTAGTCAATAGGTGCAGAAGTAGGCCACTCGGCCCTTCGAGCCAGGATTGCCATTCAATACGATCATGGCTGATCATCCCCAATCAGTACCCCTTCTCGCCATATCCCCCGACTCCACTATCTTTAAGAGCCCGATCTAGCTCTCCCTTGAAAGTATCCAGCGAACCTGCCTCCACCGCCCTCTGAGGCAGAGAATTCCATAGTTTTAGGATTTTGGCTTGTAACAAACCATAAGTACGATATTGATCTATAGTTTTCTCATGCCCATTGACAATTCTAATATTGTTGCTGGTTGTCATATTTATTGGTTCAGAACCAATTGAACCTGGAGGAGCATTTTAGTTTAGTTTGGAGATGCTGTGTGGAAAAGTCTGTGCCAACCAGCAATCCACGCACACATACACTATCCTACACACACACACACAAGGGACAATTTACAATTTTACAATTATACTAATCTAATTAACCTACAAACTTGTACGTTTTTGGATTGTGGGAGGAAAACGCACACGGTCACGGAGAGAACGTACACATTCCGTACAGACGCTCCCATAGTTGGGATCGAACCCAGCTCTCAGGTGTCTTCATGCATAGTTTGTGTAGGCCACCTGTTCAGCCTTTGCCTTGCACGTACTAGTCAAGCTTGACAACGTCCAGAATATCCCAGGAGTAGAAGTGTGTGTTGTAGGCCTCTGGACCGCCATTCAATATGATCATGGCCACTCAGTATCCCGTACCTGCCTTCTCTCCATACCCCCTGATCCCCTTAGCCACAAGAGCCACACTCCCTCTTAAATATAGCCAATGAACTGGCCTCGACTACCCTCTGTGGCAGAGAGTTCCAGAGATTCACCACTCTCTGGTGAGTGGTGTAGGTTAACCTATGATGAGCGTTTGTCGGCATTGGGCCTGTACTCACTGGAGTTTAGAAGAATGAGGGGGGACCTCATTGAAACATACAGAATAGTGAAAGGTTTGGATAGAGTGGATGTGGAGAGGATGTTTCCACTAGTGGGAGAGTCTCAGACTAGAGGTTATAGCCTCAGAATTAAAGGATGTTCTTTTAGGAAGGAGGTGAGGAGAAATGTCTTTAGTCAGACGGTGGTGAATCTGTGGAATTCTTTGCCACTGAAGACTGTGGAGTTAAAGTCAGTGAATATTTTTAAGGCAGAGATAGATAGATTCTTCATTAGTACAGGTGTCAGAGGTTATGGGGAGAAGGCAGGGGAATGGGGTTAGGAGGGAGAGATAGATCAACCATGATTGAATGGGGGAGTAGACTTGATGGAACAAATGGCCTAATTCTACTCCTGTTCCTTATGACCTGATAAAAATGTTGGCAAACAGGCGTTTTGAAAGTGGCCTTCAAATTGGAATTCAAACTGAATTCTGGTCAGTCAGAAGCAGGAAGCAATTTCTTCCGCATCTTACTACCTTGGCAGGCAATTAGATGATTTGTGGCATGGTAATTGATATTCTGTCCAGCCCACAGTCTGATAAACAAACTCATGATAGATGGCTCAGTGCAAATTGATCTTCTGCCTTGGTCGACTTGGCCGCGTGGTATTTTTCTATGTTTATGCACTTAGTTGCAATGTATTTTTACATGTTTTTACGCTTCAATGGAATTTTTCACTCATTCTAGGCAGACAATGGGCCTATCAGTCATGTACAGAGTTTGGCTATTATCAATCAACTGAGTCACTCCGCCAGCCCTTTTCTGGCTTTCCCCTCAGGTAAGCTGAATTGCAGTAGTTTGTCTTTCTATTCATTAATTATCTTTGAATGAAGAAACAAATTAATGGTATTACAGTACTGAGTAAGCTCACATTTAAATGTATTTAAAAAAAATCAAGAATATTTTGTTCATAAGAATTGGATTTTATTTACAGCAAATTGTGTTCCACACGCAATAATACATTTTTCACACTTTTTAAACATAGAAAATAGGTGCAGGAGGAGGCCATTCGGCCCTTCGAGCCAGCACTGCCGATTCATTGTGATCATGGCTGATCATCCCCAATCAATAACCCGTGCCTACCTTCTCCCCGTATCCCTTGACTCCACTAGCTCCTAGAGCTTTATCTAACTCTCTCTTAAATCCATCCATTGATTTGGCCTCCACTGCCCTCTGTGGCAGGGAATTACACAAATTCACAACTCTCTGGGTGAAAACGTTTTTTCTCACCTCCCCTTTATTGTAAGACTGTGGCCCCTGGTTCTGGACTCGCCCAACATTGGGAAAGATTTTCCTGCATCTAGCGTGTACAACATGTCATATTTATTCCGATAATCATATGTTCTGCTTACATAGAAACAAGTAATGTACATTCATTCACAATCGTCTTTGAGGAGTTACAGTAATTCAGCTGTGTAACTCACAACCAGTGAAGAAAGGTCTAAACCACCAGTGGTTTATTAAATATCCTGTTACGTAATAATAATAACTAGAGCCAGGATGTTTAGGTGAAAACGCTGAAATAGGCAAGCAAAAACGCATAATAAAATTACAAAAAAGGCACAAAAATGGCATTTATTGACAAAAAAGGCATAAAAAGTCATGTATTTCCACCACCAAAAAATATGGTTAAAAATTACAATATAAAAGTATACAACATTAAATGTCTGGTTGCACATAATTACTAGCATTTTTTTCAAATTATCTGGTGTTAAATTATACCGTCTGTCAGACAGAATATGCTTCATTTGTGAAAAACCTCTTTCGACCTCAGCTGAGGTCACTGGTGCATACCCGAAAAAAGCTACAGACTCTATGTTCATGTCGATATCTTGTGCATTACAAGTACCTCTGTTGACAATTGGTAAGGCAAATTGCATAGTATTCATGCCTGTTCTACATTGACTTTGCCAGTGGAAATTCACACTGAGGTTCCCTGAGAATTTTACCCGCGTTTGGTGGGGTGAAAAAATGAGCAGAAAACGAGGGGAAATTAGAAAACCTGCCATTATGCATTGGTTCTAAATAAGCACCTCTGTTAGACAGCTGTGGAATCCAAACTCACTCCTGAGATAGCAAATAACTTTTCATTGCCACTCTCTGCACAGAAGGCTGTGGTGGCCAAGTCGAAGGATATTTTTAAAGCGGAGATTAATAGATTATTGATTGGTACGGTTGTCTGGGGTTATGGGGAGAATGCAGTAGAATGGGGTTGAGAAGGGACGATAGATCAGCCATGACTGAATGGCGGAGTAGGCTTCACACACACGTCCACAAGTTATAGGAGTAGAATTAGTCCATTCGGCCCATCGATTGTACTCTGTCATTCAATCATGGCTGATCTCTGCTTCCTCGCCCCATTTTCCTGCCTTTTTCCTATAACCCTTGACACCTGTTCTAATGATGAATTTGTCTATCTCTGCCTTAATAATATCCACTGACTTGATCTCCATTTGGTCTCTGTGGCAACGAGTTCCACAGATTAACTACCTTCTGACTAAAGAACGATGGGCCAAATGGCCTAATTCTGTTCCTATCACTTATGAGCTTATGGACATGAATGCCAGCCTAGATTATGAATCATGAATGTCTAGATAGGGAGATGAAGGTTGCAAGGGCAGACAACACATAGAGAGGAAACATAGAAACATAGAAATTAGGTGCAGGAGTAGGCCATTCGACCCTTCGAGCCTGCACCGCCATTCAATATGATCATGGCTGATCATCCAACTCAGTATCCCGTACCTTCCTTCTCTCCATACCCTCTGATCCCCTTAGCCACAAGGGCCACATCTAACTCCCTCTTAAATATAGCCAATGAACTGGCCTCGACTACCCTCTGCGGCCGAGAGTTCCAGAGATTCACCACTCTCTGTGTGAAAAAAGTTCTTCTCATCTCGAGCTGAGCAGTTTTTGATACTGAACACCCAATAATTTTCCATCAATAACTTTCAAACAAATCTGAACATTTTCTCTTTGTTCTTTGTGTGCCTACATTCGTGGTCTTGATTTTCACTTTGCTACAATTAAACCACTTTGATATATTCTAAGATTAAGAAGGTTGATGTTTCAAAGTGAGCCTAACTTTTAAAATAATTTAAGACCCCCTATAGAAAATGGTATCAAAAACTCTAGCCCATCCTGTATGTAAAGTAAATGTGGTGTTTAATAATACCTCATGTTTTATCATGTGATGCAATTTCATCAAAGATAATTAATTGAAAATCCATTTCACAAATTCAAAATCAATGCCAGCAGGTTTGTTTCACTTTCAGATCGGCTCTTGCAAGTTTTACACAATCGTAATCTAAATACATATCAATATGACATCTTTCATTACATAGGCACAAAGTGCTGGTGTAACTCAATGGGTCAGGCAGAATAAAAAGGATGGATGACGTTTCGGGTCGGGATCCTTCATCAGACCTTCATGAAGAAGGGTCCCAACCCGAAACATCACCCATCCTTTTTCTCTAGAGATGCTGCCTGACCCGTCGAGTTACGCCATCTATTTGGCCTATCTTTGGTATAAACCAGCATCTGCAGTTCGTTTCCACGCTATGTTTCATTTTATAGTTGTTTTGCCACACTTGAAGCATAGAATGCTGAAACCTTATTTACTGCACAATTAAACTGCCATTTTGAAGCCTTTGCTAATTAGAAATGTCGGGGACACTATTTAACAATTCTTTGTTTTTTTTTCCCTTTCCCTTTTTAGTTACAAACTTCAACAATGCATAGATTTATTTGGCCCTCCATTTAATCCAGTTGTACTTGCTGATGCTGTACAGCACACTAATGAAAACTATGGAGGTCATAACATTAAAGGAAATCGGATAATGTTCCCAAATGGCTCGAATGATCCATGGCATATACTAGGCGTTACCAAAGGTCATAAAGCTATTTACATTCAAGGTAATGATTCAGTTCAGTATAGTTTATTGTCACGTGTACTGAGGTACAGTGAAAAGCTTTTAATTGCGTGCTAACCAGTCAATAACATTAAGGATATCATAAGGATATATTGTCTGATTTCTGCCATTTTGCATTTCCTTTGGTTTCATAGTCAAACAGCAGGGAAACAGACCATTTGGCCCAACTAGCCCACGCTTGACAAACATGCTCCATCTACACTAGTCCCACCTGCTTGTGTTTGGCCCATATACTTGTAAACCTATCCTATCCATATCCAAATGTCAGTGTAATCAACGTTTTAAAAAAATCAATTGATTCTATGCTGGAAATCCCAGAAATTCGAACCATATTAAGTAAAGATTAAGTTTCCATCATCTTTAAAATAGGTATAAAAATATTTTGCCTTAAGCCAAATTTGGATATAATAAACACTTTCCCTGGTGACTTTTGATTGTCTGTAGTTTAGGTATTTACTGGAATTTATAGCCTCACATGTGAGAGATTATGTATTCAAAATCAAATACTTACAACAATACTCTGGGAAAAATAATATTTTCATCTGTGTTAAGAAAGCTGCAGCAGTTATGAGTGAACTATACAAGTATTTTTAATGTATAAACATTATCTTCTATGGCAGTTTCACATATGTTAGGAGAAGAATTGATAATTGTGATTATTAGATGCATTTTTGTGCAAGCTTGATGTACATATAAAGTAATCAATGCAAGTTTATAGACATTGTGCGTCAAATTGCCCAAAGCAAGGACCATATCCTACTCAGTAGTTTAACTAATGGGGAAGGGTTGTACTAAGGCTTTTCAGTTGGGAGAGGACACAATATGGATTTTCAAATATATTTTCCATAAGGTTTGTTACCCTCCTTATTCTATTAATTCTTCAAATCCTTATATCCCCTAATATGTACCTGGCAATAATTTCAGGTGCCCTCTCTGGGTGTCAGGGGTTATGGGGAGAAGGCAGGAGAATGCGGTTGAGAGGGAAAGATAGATCAGCCATGATTGAATGTCAGAGTAGACTTGATGAGCTGAATGGCCTAATTCGGTTCCTATCACTTATGAACATGGACAACAACAGACACATTATGCCTCCAGGGGTATATCTTTCATATCATCTTAAAATGACACCTGCTCTGCAAGATAATTTATCTTATTTAGAAGTTTATGATCCTGACCAATGTTTTTTTGTTTACTCAAACCTAAACTGATCATTGGACAGTTATCAAACAGCTGTTTGTGGAAGCTTGTTGTCTGAAAATGTTAATACCACATGTCCTACACAGTGTGGTGTTTCAAGGTCAGTTTATTGTCACATGTACCAATTAATGTACAGTGAAATTCGATTTATCATGCAGCCATACTAAAAAAAAGCAACAAGACACACAACTACATAAATGTTAACCTAAATATCCACCACAGCGGATTCCACACATTCCTCACTGTGATGGAAGTCAATAAAGTCTTATCTTCTTCCTCTTTATTCTCCCGTGGTCGGGGCTATCAACCCATTCGCAGTCAGGGCGACTGTTCGAAGCTCCCGCAGCCAGCGGTCGAAGCTCCGGCATTGGTTCGGTCAAAGCTCCTGTGGCTTGGAGCTCCCGAAGTCACTCTCGAATCAGAGACCGCGAGCTCCACGATGTTAAAGTCCGCAGGCTCTCAGGGTTGGAGCTCCGAGGTCGATCCCCGACAGGGATCAGACGCTCCACAATGTTAAGTCCCATGGTTGGAGCTCCCGGTCGGTCTCCAGCAGTGGTCCTCTATAAATGTTGTGGCTTGCTGCAAAATTATGAGAAGTGTGATGTAAAAAGCAAGGTACTTTTGTTTCCATCTGCTGGAGATTCCTCTTCGAATTCAGTAAATTCCTTCACTTATGGGTTTTATAACTCTTGGCCCAACAGTTCCCAGTGATTTCTGGTAAAACTTTATCCTTCTACTCTTTGCAAACTTGAGATAATCCATAAATGTGCTTCCCACATGTAACTGACACTGTCCTCTTCACCCAAGGTCACGATCAAACCCGGGTCTCTGGTGCTGTTAGGCAGCAGCTCGTCCAGCAATGCCACTGTGCTGCCCTCTATCAGCTCTCTGGTTTTTAACTGTTCAATTAGAAGTTTACCCATATTATCCAGCTTCCAGGATTTATGAATTATCCCATTTCTCATTTCTAAACTCAACAGAGGGTAGCCAAGGAAAATTATTTTTAGTGGGAGGAAGCAACAGAGAGAATGACGATGATGATGCTTTATTGTTACTTGAACTTAGTTAGGTACAGTGAGTATCTTTGTTTTTGCATACAAAGTACACAAAAGCGCAGACAAACTTTACAAAGATTACTCATCCTTTCTTTGCCCCCCACCATGTCCCCCTTGTAAATAGCAGCATACGAAAGGGCTCCTGCCCTCCTTTCCTATGTGTTTGCGCTGCTTGCTATAAGATGGCTGATGTGGTATCTATGTACCGGGTGGCACAGTGGTGCAGCTGGTGGAACTACTGACTCACAGCACTGGCGATCCAGGTTCGATCCTGACCTCGGGTGTTGTGTGTGCAGTTTGCACGTTCTCCCTGTCACCAGGTGGGTTTCCTCGAGTCTTCTAGTTTCTTCCTGTATCCCAAAGATGGGCAGGTTTGTAGGTTAATTTTCCTCTAAAATACTACCTCTACTGTGTATGGTGGATGTGAATATAGGATAATATTGAACTAGTGTGAGTGGGTGATGGGTTTGTGGGCTTGATGGGTTGAAGGGCCCGTTTACGTGTGGTATTACTGAAAATGTAATGTGAAACGTAAGGACATCTATGAAGTGACAAAGATCAGTGACATTATGTACATGTGCATTTGGGATGTTTGACCAGTAAATGCAGATGATTGTGCAATACATGGGAGCCAGTGTGTCTCGGAGAATTTATTCCATGTATTTTATTTAATCATTGAAACAGGTACAGCGCACTGTGCTGACATGTACCCAGAGCAACAAAGTGACGTACCACAGCTCCGAGAAGCAAGAGAAGAGATTTTTCAGCGGCTTAAAAGCTGGGTTAAACAATAAAGGCTTTCAGCAATATCAGAATGAAACACCCGGGAATTAGCTGTATTTGTACTATTCTCCTCGATGTGGCCTTATAGAATATCAGGAACAAATACACACTACCTTTATTCTCTTCCAGTCTTTCTTAATGCTATGACTTTCTGTATAAACTGTATTATTAAAATGTTTTTCAGAATATAGAGTATCTTCTAATGTAGATTTGTGATTTAGTCAGCAGAATGAATTTTAAACTATATATACTAAATTCTACATAGTATGTGATTTATGCATATTTAAGCCTTAGGATGGTGGAGTAAATATGCATATTTTTAGAATCACACGACACACTGGATTACGAACAGCCAATTTACAGACACCTCTACATGCAAATGAGCTCTGACAATATTATTACATTTGAAAGTCCGACATACATACTTAGTTGTTCCTCAGAAGGCAGAACTACTTTACTCTCTCTCTCCACTTTTAGTAACGTTAGCCCCTGTCCCACTTAGGAAACCTGAACGGAAACCTCTGGAGACTTTGCGCCCCACCCAAGGTTTCTGTGTGGTACCCAGAGGTTGCAGGTGGTTGCCGCGTGGTTGCAGGTCGTGGAAGCAGGTAGGGAGACTGACAAAAACCTCCGGAAACCTTGGGTGGGGCACAAAGTCTCCCGAGGTTTCGGTTCAGGTTTCCTAAGTGAGACAGAGACATTATTCTTTCTTATCTAACATGTTCTAATGAAGCAATGTCTTTCAATGTTTTTGGTTACTATAACAAGTGATTTTTGTACAAAATTGTGAAAAAATGGATAGACACAAAGTCTATCTGGAGTAACTCAGAAGGTCAGGCAGCATCTCTGGTGACGTTTCGGGTCGAGACCCTCCTTCAGACTGATTGTAGTGCAGGGGGTGGGGGGGAGAAGACTAGAAGCAAGAAAATACCAGGACAAATCAAGGTCAGCAACAGATGACCTCAGGCAGGGTGGTTTACTGATAGGCCAATTGTTGGCTTGGAAAGGCGAGTTCCCAAGAGGGATACATGTGGAAAAGTGGAACCTACTGTATATTACTATAAAAGTGGAATCTAGCCTGCAAAATATCATTTAGACCTTTTTTTAAAGCGAATGTGAGATTGAATTTCTCTGATGATTCTGACATAAAAAGTAATGGGTAGTTGAGAAGTTGTTTTTGAGTCTGCACATATTGGTTTATTTTAAGTAATTTGAGTCTTATTATTTGAAGGCACTGTTAATTTACTACAAATAATATGTTTGGTTGGCTGTACATTCTGTGGAGCTCATCAAGTGGCAATGTGATAGTCTTTCAGATGTTATGGAATTTTGAGCACTTAGGTGCTGTTTTTACTTCTTTCATGTATCAGATGTAGGGAACATAGGCAGAAGACTGATAGTCCAAGCAGTTTCAGATTTAGCACAAACACGTTATTAGTCACATTCCCATCTTCCATCTTGTGCACACCCCATGTAAGATTTCTAAACTAAAATAAAACTATTAATCATCTTTGAATATGTGGAGTTGATTGAAACTAATTCGACCCCCTCTGAGCCAGTTTTACTACAGCATTAAATAGGAAGGAACTGCAGATGCTGGTTTATACTGAAGATAGACACAAAGTGGTGGAGTAGGTCAGTGAGTCAGGTTGCATCTCTGGAGAGAAGGAATGGGCTGCCTGTCCTGCTGAGTTGCTCCAGCATTTTGTGTCTATCATTGGTTTAAACCAGCATCTGCAGTTCCTTCCTACTCGAGTTACTCCAGCACCTTGTGTCTATCTATGGAAATCTCCTTGCTGACTGGAGCTTAAAAAAATAGTTGTGGCTGTTGAAGGCCAGTCATCCCAGGGCAGCGTGCGAACCTTTGGGAATGCTGAGAATGGTGTAACAAGATAATTGAATGAGCTGGACCTTGGACTGGAAAGATGAAGGGTGGCATTTCAGTTGAAATCTGCACCAGACTCAGTTGCTGAGGGCGAAGATGTGGATTAGAGGAGGTCTTGCCGGCTATCTGATCGTACATAAGAGAAGCAGGACCCGTTGGAAAGCGAACCAAGTTAAAAGAAAGAAATAAAAGTCCCTTCCAAGAGCAGGGCGGAACCTCCTTATGTTCCAGGGAGAGAAGGGGAGTGAATTAAGCACTGATATAAGAACAAAGTACTGGAAGTGGAGGAAATTTTACTCAGCAGGTCAAATATAATTTATGTTATTTGCATTGATAATATGGAATTTTCCATATTAATTAGGTTTCACTTCTACTTTTCACTTCCACATCAGACAACCAAGTGTTCCATTATAACTAATTTCATGTGACATTCACTGAGGAGTTTAGTAGGCATTATAAGATAAGATTTTCAATGAAAGCAAGTTTTTTTTTTAGCAGTTTTTATTTTAACTCACAAAGGATATTAATGTTTGAAATAACAGTGATAAGGTGATACCACACTTGCTCCCTTACTGGAAAATAACCTTTGGGACAAATATTCTTCAAAATATAGACTTGATGTCTATATTTGAAGTCTCAAACTTCAATGGAAATACTTTTTAGTTCCAAGATTCTGAATTATATCTGCTATTAAACAAAAATTTTGTGTAGGAATGAACTGCAGATGCTGGTTTAAACCAAAGATTGACACAAAAAGCTGGAGTAACTCAGCGGGTCAGGCAGCATCTCTGGACAAAAGGAATAGGTGACATTTCAAGTTGAGATCATTCTTCAGACTTTTAGATTAGTTTAGAGATACAACACGGAAACAGGCCCTTCGGCCCACTGAGTCCATGCCGACCAGCAATCCCTGCAGATTAGCGCTATTTTATACACACACAGGGACAATTTACATCTTTGGAGTGTGGGAAGAAAGAAGATCTCGGAGAAAACAGGTCACAGGGAGAACGTACAAACTCCATACAGACAGCACCCGTAGTCGGAATCGAAACTTGGTTTCTGGTGCTGCAATCACCGTAAAGCAGCAACTGTACCACTGTGCCACTGTGCTGCCCGTCAAACGTTTTGCTTAGATTTGGTGCATAAGTGGAATAGATTTAATAGCTCAGTCATCAATGGTTTCATTGTAGCCTGTGGCCACGCCCGCTGCTGTGGATCTTGAGAAATGCTGTGAATAGTGTTTTAGAGAAATACTGACCATCAAGGAGATATCCATAGTCATGGATGGACTAGAAACATGATATGTACAATTTAAAATGGATTCCAGCTCAGAAATTGCAGCTGATGAAGATAGAGGGTGAACGTACATTTCAGAGGCCACCTGAACAAATGTGAGGGGAGAATAAAAGCATCCAAAGTAGAGAGTTAAATCCGAGTCAAGAGTAGAGCAAAACTTCTTAAAGATGAACATTGATGGGAAAAACTTGTTTGTTGTGAAATTAGGATTCCTCCAATATACAAATACATGGTTATTAATTCCAAACATTAATTTTAAAAGCACAGGTAAAGTTTAATGACCATGTTTTTTTCACATACATTTACAGGTAATACCAATAGCAGTCCATCCCAGCACACCATAATAATGTGTGAATTTGGAGAATAAGGGCACCTGAAGCAAACACAATCATTGTAGTAGCAGATCGTGCTAGACTATAGTCAGGGAAGACAACCTTCAATGAAAGATTTCCCCTCCCTACTGCAATGTTAATGAAGGCAATAGGACCCTTCGCTATTACAACATAGACCACAACGCGTAACAGATCACTCTCAAATCTAAGATAATACTAATATGAATTTCTTGGTTTCTTGGTCCTCCAAAATATTCCAAATAGAATTTAAACTGGAGGTGGTGGAGGGAAGACTTAAGCCAGAAAGGGTTTTTGGGAAGAAAGAGCTACTGTAAATTTAGTTGTATCTGGTTGGGTAACTATGGTAGGGTGAAGATTATTCCATGCTTTAATTGTGCAGGGGAAGAACGAATTGCTGTACACATCTGTCTTGGTAACTGGTATCTCAAATTGGATCGAATGCCCTTGTTCAGCTTCTCACCATCTTCAACATCTTGGCCATACTTTTTGTTAAAATCACTTTTTCAAATATTCAGCTTAACTTTCAACATTTTTCACTAATCGTTAATATTTTTATTTGCATTGAATTAAAAACCAGATCACCAATGTGTATTGCTGCTATTGTAGTCCTCAACCTATTATCTGTAAATTGCTGAAATAATTTGATTGGCATTTAAATATGAATATTTAGAACAAATAAACAAAGTGCTGGTGGAACTTAGCATCCGTGGAGATGATGTTTCAGGTTGGGAGCCTATTTACTAGAATTTAATGTTTTACTTTGATACAACCCTTTAGATGTGAACTAATTGAGATATTATCCATCTTGGCACTAGGTCAACGTTGAGATAATTGATGGCACTTATTTACTTTTTCAGTGATTCATTGTGTGGAACTTCATATTTTTCATGGCTCTGTAGAAGGATGGTGTTATTCTGTAATGAATCATCAATAAAATAACATGAAAATTCTTGTGTTGACCACATGAAGTGAGAGGGTGCAGTGCTTTTGTGACATGGCACATCGGACAGAGTCTAGTTACTGAGAGTAAGCGATGTAAAGACAGAAATTGAAATGAAACGTAGTCAGTTGAATATATTATGAAACTAAGCATATAAAAATGACATAACTTCAAATTAAGGACAAAATAATTTGACAAACTAAAACCTAAAGAATAAATCCATTGAACCTATTCAGCAAAGAGGCAAAAATTGAATTATAACAGCATACAGAGACTGGAGAAAGTGCCATTATAGTAGTTGTTCAGGTCTGAGTCAGCCCAACGAACTTATTTAATTGCAGTACCGTCGGCAAATACTATTCCAAACCTTTGTTTAAGAAGGAACTGCAGCGGGGAGAAGAAAGCCTTTCTTCTCCCCGCTACCCCCGATCAGTCTGAAGAAGGGTTTCGGCCCGAAACGTTGCCTATTTCCTTCGCTCCACAGATGCTGCTGCACCCGCTGAGTTTATACAGCATTTTTGTTTACTATTCCGAACTTGGCTGGCATCATTTTGCCTCTGTTAAGTTGCATCCTGCTCCCGGCAGCTCACTGTTAAAATCTGCTGCAAAGTTGTCATGGTAATTTTACAGCACAGTTATCTGCCATCTCCACTGGCTTTACCTTTTCAATAGACAAAAATAGACAATAGGTGCAGGAGTAGGCCATTCGGCACCTGGGAGCCAGCACCGCCATTCAATGTGATCATCTCCAATCAGTACCCCGTTCCTGCCTTCTCCCCATATCCCCTGACTCCGCTATCTTTAAGAGCCCTATCTAGCTCTCTCTTGAAAGTATCCAGAGAACTGATCTCCACCACCCTCTGAGGCAGAGAATTCCACAGACTCACAATTCTCTGTGAGAAAAAGTGTTTCCTCGTCTCCGTTCTAAATGGCTTACCCCTTATTCTTAAACTGTGGCCCCTGGTTCCCCCAACATTGGGAACATGTTTCCTGCCTCTAGCTTGTCCAAACCCTTAATCTATATTACTAAATCTCTGTTCTTGACTGCTTTTGGCCGTCTGTGCTGCGATTTCCGAGAGAACGGCCACATTTTTGGCCACCTTGCTCGGAGCCCCCCCTCCGCCGCCTGTGTGCCGAGGATTTTGCCTGTCGATGAAAATGACAGAGATATTAATGTTTTCAAAAGATTTGCCATCTCTCTGATGCTCCTGCTGGTGAGAGGGGGAGGGACTATAAAACCCGGAAGTCGTGTGCCTCACAGTCTCTTCAAGATGGAGGAAGGCAGAGGGTCATGTTTCTCTGTTACACTGAACACATGTCTACTCAAATGTGAGTGCCCTTAGTGGTTCTAAAATGCTTGCAAAAAGTATCTATTGGTTCTAAAATGCTTGCAGAATGTGTCTTTTTTGGTTCTAAAATGTTTG
Organism: Leucoraja erinaceus; assembly: GCF_028641065.1. Classification (NCBI taxonomy): domain Eukaryota; kingdom Metazoa; phylum Chordata; class Chondrichthyes; order Rajiformes; family Rajidae; genus Leucoraja; species Leucoraja erinaceus. The sequence goes on from NC_073390.1 coordinate 49,969,154, forward strand.
CAAAAAGTGTATATTGTTCTAAAATGCTTGCAAAAAATGTCTTTTGATTCTAAAGCATGCAAAAAAATGTCTATTGGTTCTAAAGCTTGCAAAAAATGTCTATTGGTTCTAAAGCTTGCAAAAAAAGGACTATTGGTTCTAAAATGCTTGCAAAAAAAGGACTATTGGTTCTAAAATGTTTGCAAAAAGTGTCTATTGGTTCTAAAATGTTTGCAAAAAGTGTCTATTTGTTCTAAAATGTTTGCAAAAATGGTGTCTCTTTTGGTTCTACAATGCTTGCAGAATGTGTCTTTTTTGGTTCTAAAATGTTTGCAAAAAAATGTCTATTGGTTCTAAAGCTTGCAAAAAAATGTCTATTGGTTCTAAAGCTTGCAAAAAATGTCTATTGGTTCTAAAGCTTGCAAAAATGTCTATTGGTTCTAAAATGCTTGCAAAACGTGTCTCTATTGGTTATAAAATGCTTGCGAAGGTGGGAGGGGGAGGGACTATAAAACCCGGAAATGGTGTGCCTCACAGTCTCTTCAAGATGGAGGAAGGCAGAGGGTCATGTTTCTCTGAGCTGTGAATAACACTGAACACATGTCTACTCAAATGTGAGTGCCATTAGTGGTTCTAAAATGCATGAAAAATGAGTCTATTGGTTCTAAAATATTGGTAAAAAGTGTCTATTGATTCTAAAATGTTTGCAAAAAGTGTCTCTTTTGGTTCTACAATGCTTGCAGAATGTTTTTTTGGTTCTAAAATGTTTGTTCTAAAGCTTGAAAAAAAGTGTCTATTGGTTCTAAAGCTTGCAAAAATTGTCTATTGGTTCTAAAGCTTGCAAAAAAATGACTATTGGTTCTAAAATGTTTGCAAAAAGTGTCTATTGGTTCTAAAATGTTTGCAAAAAGTGTCTATTGGTTCTAAAATGTTTGCAAAAATTGTCTCTTTTGGTTCTACAACGCTTGCAGAATGTGTCTTTTATGGTTCTACAATGCTTGCAGAATGTGTCTTTATTTGGTTAAAATTAAAATGTCTATTGGTTCTAAAAGCTTGCAAAAGAATGTCTATTGGTTCTAAAGCTTGCAAAAAAATGTCTATTGGTTCTAAATGCTTGCAAAAAATGTCTATTGGTGCTAAAGCTTGCAAAAAAAATTACTATTGGTTCTAAAACTTGCAAAAAAAACGTCTATTCTAAAATGCTTGCAAAAAGTCTCTATTGGTTCTAAAATGCTTGCAAAAAGTCTCTATTGGTTCTACAATGCTTGCAAAAAAGTGTCATTTGGTTCTACAATGCTTGCAAAAAGTGGCTCTATTGGTTCTACAATGCTTGCAAAAAGTGGCTCTATTGGTTCTACAATGCTTGCAAAAAGTGGCTCTATTGGTTCTACAATGCTTGCAAAAAATGTCTATTGATTCTAAAGCTTGCAAAAACATGTCTATTGGTTCTAAAGCTTGCAAAAAAATGTCTATTGGTTCTAATGCTTGCAAAAATGTCTCTATTGGTTCTAAAATGCTTGCAAAAGGTGTCCATTGGTTCTAAAATGCTTGCAAAAAAGTGTCTCTATTGATTCTAAAATGCTTTTATAAATGTACCTCCTCAAAGAAGCACATTCTGTCTCCATTGTGACTGCCCTGTTCTCATCCCAAATCACAGGTAGAGCTTTCTGCATGAATTCCTCAAAGTGGTGGATAACCACAATTAATCATTTTCTGCAGTGTGTATTTTGTTTGAATATGTTAGCACATTGCTTATGGTTGCAATACGTAGCCAAGGCTGATTCACAGCAGAGTTCTGTATGCCAAGAATCTTGTAATCTACACAACTGCACATGTTTTTAATGAATTAAATAAAGTTACTGTAAAATCTGTTTTTAAAATTGGCCATCATAAAAATCAATGAATTGACTGGAAATTATTTTGCTACTGTTAGACTTACTAGCTGTGTCTGACTTACTAGGGTTTTCTGAGTACAGCTACAAAGACTAAATAGAGTCATATAATCATATTGCCCTTTGGCCCAACATGTCCATACTGACCAACATGTCCTATTTATACTAGTCCCACCCGCTTGCATTTGGCCCAACACGTTAGCAGAGTTGTTAAAGACTATGGGAACATTCTGCTAACTGCATACACATTGCTATTATTAGTTTTCATAAGATTGTGATAATAAAATTAAAAATCAATACCGCCGAAAATGGAAAGAAATAAACAAATACCCGTTTGGTCATGAAAATTGACAGCGTAGATACAAACTTATCAGCCCACTGAGATTGTGTTGACCATCTAGCGCCCACTATTACCTGGTTGAATCCAATCCTAATCCCATTTGATTAGCCATAGAGTGATACAATGTGGAAACAGGCCCTTCGACCCAACTTGCCCACACTGGCCAACAATGTCCCAGCCACACTAGTCCCATTTGCCTACGTTTGGTCCATATCTCTCCACACCTGTCTAACTGTTTCTTAAATAATGGGATAGTCCCAGTATCAACTACATCCTCTGACAGCTTGTTCCATACTACCCACCACCCTTTGTGTGAAAAAGTTACTCCTCGGATTCCTATTAATCTTTTCCCCCTTCACCTTGAACCTATGTCCTCTGGACCCTACTCTGGGCAAGAGACTCTGTCCATCTATCCAATCTATTCCTCTCATGATTTTCTACACATCAATAAGATCACTCCACATAGGAGCTATAGGAATAGAGACCTAACCTACTCAACAGCTCCCTATAGCTCACTCCCTCTAGTCCTGGCAACATCCTCGTCAATCTTTTCTGAACCCTTTCAAGCTTGACAATATCTTTCCTATAACATGGTGCCCAGAACTGAACACTATACTCTTCCCACATTCCCATCAATTTCCCCCATCCCCTCTCAATGATCCTAATACTCAGCTACACTGTAGGGGAAACTTGGTTCGGTTTCATTTATTATTGTCACGTGTACCGAGGTACAGTGAAAAGCTTTTGTTTGCATGTTATCCAGTCAAAGAAAAGACTATACATGAATACAATCAGGCCACCCACAGTGCACGGATAAAGGATAAATGGTACAACATTTAGTGCAAGATAAAGTCCAAGCACTTGTGTTCAGCGGATAACCTACCAACTCCCACATTTTTGGGATGTGGAAAGAAATCCTAGCACCCGGAGGAAATGTATGTATTTATGAGGAGAACATACAAATCCCACATGTTCCCCTCCTGAAACATCACTTACCCATGTTCTCCAGAGATGCTGACCCACTTGTAAACCAACATCTACAGTTCCACATGTCTCAAGTTTTCCAACTTTGTTTTGACATATTGGCTCAGTTTTTAAAAATAATCTATGCATATGTTTAGCCAGCTGGGAAGGTCTCACCATCCAGCCATCAGCAACTCATTATACAAAGCTGGAAGTTTGCTGTGCTGATAACTATGATCATTAAACCATTCTGACTCATTTTCTACGACAAATACTTCCTTTGTTCGACATGTTTCTCCCACACATTCTCTCCTACTCAGTCATGAAGTCATAGAGTCATACAGCGCAGAAAGAGGCCCTTCGGCACAACTTTCCCATGCTGACCACGTTCCCGATCGACACTAACAAGTGATATTACAGGGAATGCAGACAGAATCTCAAAGGTTAACGATTTATCACACCGTTTCAGTTTAGTTAAGAAAAATACCTTCCTTCTCTCTCCCTCTCCTAGTTGGCGTGATGGGACACAGCCACAAACAGTTTCTCTTTACACAATAAAAATACACATTGTTGGAGTAACTCAACAGGTCAGGCAGCATCTCTGGAAGACATGGATAGGCATTGTTTCTGGTTGGAACCCTTCTTCAGACCGATTATAGTGGGGGGGGGGAATGAAACTTGAGGAAAGGGGTGGGTGTTGTACAAACCCTTGCAAGTGATAAGTGGATACAGGTGAAGGGGGGGGTGGGTGTACAGAGGCCAGAGTTGCAAAGAAGCCAAAAGGCTGTAAGGAGTAAATTGTAAAGCCAGGGGAAAGGGTTTGGTAGAATGGGATGGGGTGGAAGGGGAAAGGGGTTGATATATTGGAAGAAAGGGGTGCACAACAGGATAGGGCACAGGGCAGAGTGGGTTCTAACTTAAAATTGGGGAATTGAATGTTCATATATTTGGGTTGTAAGCTACCCAAGCACAATATGAAGTGTTGTTCCCCCAGTTTGCATGTGGCCTCACTCTGGAGGAGGCCCAGGACAGAAAGATCAGTATGGGTATGGGAAGGGGAGTTAAGATGGTTAACAAAATGGGTCTCCTTCTATAGATATTGCTTGACCTGCTGAGTTGTCCAGCATTTCATGTTTTCCCATCAGACTTCACCTGTTTTATTTTTACAATACTGCTCTAATTTTTAAGTGTTTTTTATGAAGAAAGTATCAATTTGCTTCACCATTTAGTTCCTTGCTGTATTCAACAGAATTAATAAAGCTTAAAGGGTAAAGTTTTAAAGTTAGAGGGGAAAGATTTAAAAAGGGACCGGAGGGGCACGATTTTCACATACGGTGTTGGAACTTGATGGAAGAGGAAGTAGACACGAGGAACTGCAGATGCTGGTTTATAAAACACAAGACACAAAGAGGTGGACTAACCCAGCAGTTCGGGCAACATCCCTGAAGAATATGGATAGGCTGCTTCAGATTCTGCCTGAGGAAATACTAGGGCTGGTACAATTACAACCTTATAAAAACGTTTGGACAGGTACATGGATAGATACAATTTCGAGGAATATGGGCTAAATGCGTGAGACTCGTGAGTTGGGCCGAAGGTCTTGTTTTCCTGCTGCAAATGTTGTCATCCATCCAATAGCTCAATATGATTACATAACGCTGATTAGTCCAAAGTAACCCACCCTGTAACCAACTAGTTTGTGTAATAAAACATGGTCATGATCCTGTCCTTGGCAGAAAAATCACGATATATTCATAAAGTCTATGATTAACACTTTAGTGTGTACATAGGAACAGGGGTGATTCACTAAGTATTTGAAAGACAGGTGATCATAGCTACTCCATGCATCAAATAGATTTACTCAATTTTGCTTTGTATTTCTAGTTGCCCTTATCTGAAAAAAATCTATCACGGCCTTGAAAGTTTCAATTCACCTTGAATTGACAATCCTATGGGAGACCAGATTTTATGAAACAGAAATGGGACTTTGCCCTGGGTTGGTCCATGCTTTTGATTTAATGTGATGGTGTACCCGTTACAATACTCTATTAGCAATAATTAGCAATGGAGGCAGGGTGGAGTGTGTTACTGAGTGTACAGCAAATGGCCCATTCTACTGCAATGAAAGTCAATTTACTCAGAAAGCAGTGTTTATTTAAAGGACAAATAAATAACACTTGCTATCAAACCTTCACCAATCTCTCAAGAGTCAAGAATATTTAAATGTCATGTTCTGAAATAGAACAATGAGATTTGTACTTGCAGCAGAATAACAGGTCTTTAAACACAGTAGTCAATGGTCAATATAATAAAAACAAACAAAAAAAGTTCCATAAATCAAAGAAAAGTCAATATTAATGCAAAATATGATCCTGTTAGAAGCAGGTTAATTTCTCCATTCAGGGCATCAGCAGAAATACAACCAAAAGACACAAAGTGCTGGAGTAAATCAGTGGGTCAGGCAGCATCCCTGGAGAACATGGATAGGTGACATTTCAGGTTGTGACCCTTCTTCGGACACGAACCGAAATATCACCCATCCGTGTTCCCCAGAGATGCTGCCTTAACCGCTGAGTTACTCCAATACTTTGTGTGCTTTTTTGTAAACCAGCATCTGCGCTTCCTTGTATTTACACATATCTCCAATGTACTTAATGATTATTGAGTGCTCAGTCAACCCTCCCACCAGCCTGTGCATGCTCCTATTCCCAGAAGAATTCAGTAAATTGAGAACACTTGCCTCTAAATTATATCCATTAATTCAGTCTTATACAATTACAGTAACATAGCCATTGGGCTTGATTAATGGTTAAATTAACTAATCATTTTAATGATCTTTCTGGACTATATGCAGCATCAGACTTCCAATCCCTCAATCTGTATTCCTTTAACAATGGGAATGGGGTTTTTTCTGTATCTATCTGATCAACACCTTTTATAATTTTAAACATCTGCAATTGTTCACTGGGATATTTTGTAGCCCGTGGAGCCAATACAGCCATTCCTTAAAATGTAACTGCAAGAAACCTCTACATACTACGATACTTCATTACGATCGCAATGTTTAAAAAACGTTTAGACAGCTCATGAATTGGACAGGTTTAGGGGGATATGGGCCAAACGCAGGTAAGTTGGACTAGTGTAACCGGCACATGTTGGCCGGTATCAGCAAGTTGAGCCAAAGGACCAGTTTCCACACTGTAAGACTCTATGACTAAACAAAAGGCTGGAGTAATTCAGGTAGCATCTCTGGAGGGAATGGATGACAACATTTAAAGTAGCACTATCCTGCACAACAGCGGCAATTTTACCGAATGTTCAAGAAGGAACTGCAGATGTTGGAAAATCGAAGGTAGACAAAAATGCTGGGGAAACTCAGAGGGTGAGGCAGCATCTATGGAGCGAAGGAAATAGGCAACGTTTCAGGTCAAAACCCTTCTTCAGTCTGAAGAAAGGTTTTGACCTTAAACGTTGCCTATTTCCTTCGCTCCATAGATGCTGCCTCACCCGGTGAGTTTCTCCAGCATTTTTGTCTGCCTGCAACTTTACCAAAGCCAATTAACCTGGAATTCACTGAAATTTAGGATGAGGGGATTTTATAGAAATACTAGACTAAGTGGGACCCATTGGGTCCCAGCAACACACGGGAGGGCTGGTCACCAACGCAATATTCCACCTCTCCACCAATTCCAATATTGCTCGCCAGTGGGGGGGGTTATGGTTTTATGCTCCATCTTCCACATCCCACCAATTTGCTGTCTGTGTAACAAGACCATTGCCAACAATTTGTGAAAATAAATCAAACCACAAACTGCATTCAGTAACGTTTCAAGAACATGCACACATTATATCCTCCCAAGTAATCAACTCTTTAAGGGGCTGTCCCACTGCGGCGATCTAATACGTGAGTTTTGAAGAGTTTGCCCTAGAATCATACTCACAGCATGGTCGACACAAGGTCCCAGGAGATCTTTGTTAGGTCGCGGCGCATTCCATCTCCCCAAGGATGCTGCCTGGCCCACTGAGCTACTCTAGCATTTTGTGTCTATCTTCGGTGTACACCAGCATCTGCAGTTCCTTCCTACACACTTGTTCTCGGATTTGCTGGCTGTTAATATCCGGGATAGACTAACAAGGGATTCGGTTTGTGCCAACAGTTGCCGATGTGTTTTGGACCTAAATAATTCAGCATGTTTGTAGAACCACCCTCCTCTGGCAATGACTGGGAGGAGGAGGTGGTGGGAAGAGCATGGGGGGAGGAGACCAACGCTATTAAAGTGCGCTGAGGTTGCAAACTGATCCATTTGGAAAGATTGTTGCGGAAGGAGAAGAGGAGTCGCTTGAGCAGCTGACAACTACATTTTATCGAAGGATTGCAAACCGTAAGTAAGTTAGTGTTTTAGAAAGACTTTTTTTTAATAGCATAACAATTATATATGTTTCTATTTGTGTAGGCGCAGTGATGGTTTGGTGGGTCGATACTTTATGGATTCTTGCTTGTATTTCATTCTTTAAATAGCCTATTCAAGATTATTCATAAGTTTTAATTAGTCTAGAAAACATTTATAGTATTTACCATCTACTCGTTATCTCAGTGGTCACTAAGTGTGCATTTTTTTAATACAATGTATTTTCCCTATCTCGCCTGTGCAGCCCTGAGTTTGTTTGTGTGCCCATCACAGTTGAAGGGAAAAAATAGACACAAAATGCTAGATTAACTCAACGGGTTAGGCAGTATCTCTGGAGAACATAGATAGGTGATGTTTGGGATCCGGCCAGGTTTCAACAGATGCTGCGTAAGTTTTTTCCAGTTTGAAGGGTCCCGATCCGAAATGTCGCCTATCCATGTTCTTCAGAAGTACTGCTTGACCGGCTGAGTTACTCCAGCAGTTTGTGTCTTTTTTTTTGTAAACCAGCATCTGCAGCTCCTTATTTTTTTACACTGGATAGTTGAAGGACATGTGGTAACTGAAACAAAAATTTAAAAGCCAAGTTTTGGAACCTGTGTCAATTTAAGGTATTTCAGAATTTTGTGATAAGAAGTAACTCGACATGCCTAGTATATTTCACAAAAAGTGGGGTTTGGTCTCACTATCAATTTATAAAATTTAAATGTTACAATTCTGCTATATGGGAGATTATTATAATGTTTACAAGATTATAATAATGTTATTCTAATTATTTTTATTATAATGTCAGGCCATTGATGCAATAACGAAAGTCTATCCAAAAAACCAAGAGCTATTTGGTCTAAAAAACAGTTTTGTTTTGTGATCCCGTGCACCTGCCTTTAAATTGGTTCCTCGGATGCACGATATACAAGATGATGGTCGATATACACCAAATACAACACCAAATGCAAATCAGCAGAGTGGTTCGAAGATTGTAGTGCAGGGGTGGCACAATGTAGAGTTGCTGCCTTGCATCGCCTGAGACCTGGGTTTCATTCTGACTACGGGTGCTGCTTGTCCGTTCTCCCCGTGACAGGGGTTTTCATCTGCTGCTCCGATTTTCTCCCACTATCCCAAGATGTATTTATTCGTAGATTAATTGGCTTTGGTAAAGCTTGTCATTTGCCTCTAGCTTAGGACAGTGCTAGTGTACGGGCTGTCAAGGACAGTTGACAAGGACTCGTGGGCAGAATGGCCTGTTTCTGTGCTGTATCACTAAACTGAACTGTCCAAACTAGTGCCAAAATAAATCCCTAAAGAGCAAAAATGGAATAATTGAATAAACTAGAGTAAGTGTACGAGAAGTGAAAGAGGCACTTAGTTCAGGAGTCTGTTGGGGATGGGGGAAGAAGTTGTTCTTGCGTTTGGGCATCTGGTTCTTCGAGCTCCTCTATCATCTCCCAGAAGGTAGAAGAGTGAAAGGGAACAGCCAGGATGGAAAGTATTCTTGATGGATAAATCCTTGATGCCTACAGTGATTGTAGACTAGTAAGAGGCTGAAGAAGTTGGCAAAGACTGGCCAATTGTTTGGCACATGATTTCAGAACCCGTCAAGGGATTCCATCTGGGTCGGCCATTTTCCAAGCATTTACCCTCAAGAAAGCAGATCCAAAGTCTGGCATTCTGGTGTAATGTGGCAGCCAGTGGAGTGTGGGATCACTCTCCACTGTCCCATCAGCATATTGGGAAGTCTGATATTGTACCAAGGCTCAAGAGCATTGATGGTCTTGGTGCTTTCGGTTTGAGGCCATCTATCCTAAGATGAAGTGGTTTAAACCAACATGATGCTGGTTTAAACCAAAGGCAGACACAAAAGGCTGGAGTCACTCAACGGGTCAGGCAGCAGTTCTGGAGAAAAAGAATGGGTCTGTCTGAAGTCACAAAAAGTCACCTATTCCTTTTCTCCAGAGAAGCTGCCTGAACCGTTGAGTTCCTCCAGCCTATTGTATCTATCCTAACATGAAGCTGTTTTGATGGCAAGATTAAACGAGAACTTACCAGTTTGAAGTTTGATCTTTATTTTATGAGGAGTTACGATGAGGGACTACGCGAAGAAGACCCTGTCCAGGCACACACGCATCAATCTTCAAAGCAGCGGTGTGAAATCACAGATGATAATTTACTGAAGCATAATAGTAAGCTACGTGAGACAAACATAACTTCCACTTGATCTTTATGAGGGTGGGAATGGAGGGCATGTAGTCCCTCATCGTAACTCCTCATAAAATAAAGATCAAACTTCAAACTGGTAAGTTCTCATTTAATCTTACTATTGTACTTCAGAGTCACGTGAGTGACTACGTGAAGATTTCAAAGCTCTGTGATTTCATGCCGTAGATTCAAATCCAAATCACTGCATTGATTGACCCTAAATGAGTGAAACCAATCAATAATATACAACCATAACATTAATGTAATCAGTTAATGGTTTTTATTTATCATAACAAAATGTTTATCGCAGAGGAACATTTAATACTGAATCCAAAACAGAACCACCAAATGCCCAGGGTCTACTATTTCTTTATGGTAATACTTGTGAAACATCCGTTCACTTGCCCATCCTGCGGCTGCGTATTGTCATTAAATTTTCGTGACCTGGTGTCTGCAATTATATTGAATCTACCTGGTAGGTAGGTTGCCGAAAGCCAAATGTTTCGAATAATACACCAGTGCCAGATAACGTTTGCCAATCTATCACAAGATTCTGACTTGATTCCACCCATGTGATTGACATATGCTACAGCCATAGTGTTGTCAATCTGAACCTGCATATGCAGATTTTGCACATTAGAGCAATAAGCTTTAAGCCCATAAAATATACCTAACAGTTCAAGGTAATTGATTCCATGTGCTTCGAGCAAAGGTACCTCGTCCACATTCCATCTACCTCCACAGCTGGTAATGGTACCAGTAGCGCCCCAACCTAGTGCACTTGCATCAGTCTGTAGAATGATAGCAGGTGTTTCAACTAGAATTTTTCTAGAAGCACATGAGACACTCTTAATCCACCATTGCATATCTGCAATTGTTGCAACTGGTAATTGCATGGGCCTATCAAAATGCCCCGAATGTCTCTTCAATGCCTGTACCTGTGCTCACTGCAGTTGCTGATAATTTTCAACATAATTGTAAAAGGGACAAGAGCGTTGTAAAAACAAGCCTGAAGGCTTTGTGTCTCAATGCAAGGAGCATTCGTAATAAGGTGGATGAGTTGAATGTGCAGATAGCTATTAATGATTATGATATAGTTGGGATCACGGTGATATGGCTCCAGGGTGACCAAGGCTGTGAGCTGAACATCCAGGGATATTCAATATTCAGGAGGGATAGAGGGAAAGGAAAAGGAGGTGGGGTAGCGTTGCTGGTTAGAGAGGAGATTAACGCAATGGAAAGGAAGGACATTAGCTTGGAGGATGTGGAATCGGTATGGGTAGAGCTGCGAAACACTAAGGGGCAGAAAACGCTGGTGGGTGTTGTGTACAGGCCACCTAACAGTAGCAGTGAAGTTGGGGATGGCATCAAACAGGAAATTAGAAATCTGTGCAACAAAGGCAAAACAGTTGTAATGGGTGACTTCAATCTACATATAGATTGGGTAAATCAAATTGGCAGGGGTGCTGAGGAAGAGGATTTCTTGGAGTGTATGCAGGATAGTTATCTAAACCAACATGTAGAGGAACCAACGAGAGAGCAGTCTATTCTAGACAGGGTATTGAGTAATTAGGAAGGGTTAGTTAGCAGTCTTGTTGTGCATGTCCCCTTGGGCAAGAGTGACCATAATATGGTTGAGTTCTTCATTAGGATGGAGAGTGACATTGTTCATTCAGAAACAATGGTTCTGAACTTAAAGAAAGGTAACTTTGAGGGTATGAGACGTGAATTGGCCAAGATTGACTGTTCTAAAAGGGTTGACGGTGGATATGCAATGGAAGGCATTTAAAGACTGCATGGATGAAATACAAAAATTGTTCATCCCAGTTTGGCAAAAGAATAAATCAGGGAAGGTAGTGCATCCGTGGATAACAAGGGAAATCAGGGATAGTATCAAAGCAAAAGATGATGCGTACAAATTAGCCAGAAAAAGCAGCATACCAGAGGACTGGGAGAAATTCAGAGACCAGCAGAAGAGGACAAAGGGCTTAATTAGGAAAAGGGAAAATAGATTATGAAAGAAAACTGGCAGGGAACATAAAAACTGACTGCAAAAGTTTCTATAGATATGTGAAGGGAAAGAGATTAGTTAAAACAAATGTAGGTCTCTTGCAGTCAGAAACAGGTGAATTGATGATGGGGAACAAGGATATGGCGGACCATTTGAATAACTACTTTGGTTCCGTCTTCACTAAGGAAGACATAAATAATCTGCAGGAAATAGCAGGGGACCGCGGGTCAAAGGATATGGAGGAAGTGAGTGAAATCCAGGTTAGTCGGGAAGTGGTGTTGGGTAAATTGAATGGATTAAAGGCCGATAAATCCCCAGGGCCAGATAGGCTGCATCCCAGAGTACTTAAGGAAGTAGCTCCAGAAATAGTGGATGCATTAGTGATAAATTTTCAAAACTATTTAGATTCTGGAGTAGTTCCTGAGGATTGGAGAGTAGCAAACGTAACCCCACTTTTTAAGAAGGGAGGGAGAGAGAAAACGGGTAATTACAGACCAGTTAGTCTAACATCGGTAGCGGGGAAACTGCTAGAGTCAGTTATTAAAGATGGGATAGCAGCACATTTGGAAAGTGGTGAAATCATTGGACAAAGTCAGCATGGATTTACGAAAGGTAAACCATGTCTGACGAATCTTATAGAATTTTTTGAGGATGTAACTAGTAGAGTGTATAGGGGAGAACCAGTGGATATGTTGTATCTGGACTTTCAGAAGGCTTTCGACAAGGTCCCACATAAGAGATTAGTATACAAACTTAAAGCACACGGTATTGGGGGTTCAGTATTGATGTGGATAGAGAACTGACTGGCAAACAGGAAACAAAGTGTAGGAGTAAACGGGTCCTTTTCACAATGGCAGGCAGTGACTAGTGGGGTACCGCAAGGCTCAGTGCTGGGACCCCAGCTATTTACAATTTATATTATTGAGGAAATTGAAGGTAACATATAACCATATAACAATTACAGCACGGAAACAGGCCATCTCGACCCTTCTAGTCCGTGCCGAACACATAATCTCCCCTAGTCCTATATACCTGCGCTCAGACCATAACCCTCCATTCCCTTCCCATCCATATAACTATCCAATTTATTTTTAAATGATAAAAACGAACCTGCCTCCACCACCTTCACTGGAAGCTCATTCCACACAGCTACCACTCTCTGTGTAAAGAAGTTCCCCCTCATGTTACCCCTAAACTTCAGTTCCTTAATTCTCAAGTCATGTCCACTTGTTTGAACCTTCCCTACTCTCAGTGGGAAAAGCTTTCCCACGTCAACTCTGTCTATCCCTCTCATCATTTTAAAAACCTCTATCAAGTCCCCCCTTAACCTTCTGCGCTCCAAAGAATAAAGCCCTAGTGTCATTAGTGTCATCTCCAAGTTTGCAGATGACACTAAGCTGGGGGGCAGTGTTAGCTGTGAGGAGGATGCTAGGAGACTGCAAGGTGACTTGGATAGGCTGGGTGAGTGGGCAAATATTTGGAAGATGCAGTATAATGTGGATAAATGTGAGGTTATCCACTTTGGTGGCAAAAACAGGAATGCTGGCCGATTAGGAAAAGGGGAGATGCAGCGAGACCTGGGTGTCTTGGTTCACCAGTCATTGAAAGTAGGCATGCAGGTGCAGCAGGCAGTGAAGAAAGCGAATGGTATGTTAGCTTTCATAGCAAAAGGATTTGAGTATAGGAGCAGTGAGGTTCTACTGCAGTTGTACAGGGTCTTGGTGAGACCACACCTGGAGTATTGCGTACAGTTTTGGTCTCCAAATCTGAGGAAGGACATTATTGCCATTGAGGGAGTGCAGAGAAGGTTCACCAGACTGATTCCTGGGATGTCAGAACTTTCATATGAAGAACTGGATAGACTTGGCTAATACTTGCTAGAATTTAGGAGATTGAGAGGGGATCTTATAGAAACTTACAAAATTCTTATGGGATTGGACAGGCTAGATGCAGGAAGATTGTTCCCGATGTTGGGGAAGTCCAGGGCAAGGGGTCACAGCTTAAGGATAAGGGGGAAATCCTTTAAGACTGAGATGAGAAAAACTTTTTTCACACAGAGTGGTGAATCTCTGGAACTCTCTGCCAGAGGGTAGTTGAGGCCAGTTCATTGGCTATATTAAAGAGGGAGATAGATGTGGCCCTTGTGGCTAAAGGGATTGGGGGGATGGAGAGAAGGCAGGTACGGGATACTGAGTTGAATGATTAGCCATGATAATATTGAATGGCAGTGCAGGCTCGAAGGGCCGAATGGCCTACTCCTGCACCTATTTTCTATGTATCTATATAATGCAGCGGACCAGACTGCACAGCTGGAAATGAAGCGATTAGTTTACCAAGTAAGCTCACCACTTGCCTAATTGATGGTTGATGCTCTGTAATGAGTTTGCTACAACCCTCAATTAACTGCAGCTTTTTATCCTTTGGTAAAGTCACTAACATGTGTTCTGAATTAAAAGTGATCCTCAAGTAATCAATTGTTTTATGGAGACAACATAGATTTATCTGGATGTATTACAAAACCCAGCCTCTCAAACGTGAGCAGTTAAAATATCATCCAAATAAGCCATTACCAAATGGTCCTGGGCTCTTAGCAATGCTAGGACTGGTTGTAACAATTTTGTAAATAGTCTAGGGGCTGAGGTTAAGGCATCAGGCAATGTTTTGAACTGCCATTATAGATTAATCCAGTTCGATTTTAGATATAAATTCGATCATTACCATGCACAGCCACAGAGTAATATGCATCTTGCAGATCTATGCTGGCCATATAGCATTCTCTTGAAATTAGCTGTATAGCATTGGCAAATGTCTCCATTTTCAAATGTTTATACGGTACTAAAAGGATAAGACCTGTTAAATCAAGAATGATTCTACAACCACCATCCTTTTTTACTCTAGGAAAAATGCTAGATACAAATTGGTGGTTTTGGTAAACTGTCTTTTCAATAACCTCTTTCCTACTTAATATTTCAAGCACTGCTTGAATGTTTCTCTCTTCTTTTGAGAAAACATACATTCGCTTTGGAACATGTTGAGTAAGAGGATTCAAATGTGGGTAGAATTAAATTCTGAACCCCATAATACTGCACAGTATAAATGCATTAGATGTTATTTTTCGGCATTCTTTTAGGAAGAATTGTAACTTTCCCCCAATTTGTGAATGTGAAACACTTTATATGTTTCTTCCAGGACTCATTTTTTGAAATCATTGTAAAATAATGATAGAATATTTACTAATGTACATGTGTTAAACCCCAGACTTTCTTTTTGCAGATACTGTTCTGGTTGAGAATTGGAATTGCAATGAGGAATATGAATATTTTGCTTGTCCTGTGTGTGGCTGTGGGGTCATTTCCTTGCCTATTGGGAAAGCCGAAAACATCGGAGGTTGGGTCAGATTTGGGGATGAAGATTTTCAATCGGGTTGCTACGTCCCAACCAACAGAAAACATTGTCATGTCTCCACATGGAATGGTATCATTGCTTTGGATACTGCAATTCGGAGCTGATGGAATAACAAAAAAGGAATTGAACGATGTTTTGAAATACAGCCGACTTGGTTTGTTTAGCTAGTATCTTGTTATACCAACCGTATCCTTCCTTCTTCCTATCTGAACATGTTCAATAGGACTTTGCAATTTGAGATATTATTGAAAGGACTTTTTTTTTCGATTCAGCGTTGATATCTTTGCATCATATACCTTTGCAGTTGTTGATTTTGATTTTTGCAAACTATCCACCAGGAATACTATCTTCTTTGGGCATTGCTCTCAAATTGTTTATTGGAGAAGGTTCTTTGCGACATTTTTTTGATGTTTCCAGTAGTGGGAGAGTCGAGGACTGGGGGCACAGCGTCAGCATAAAGGAATGTGCCTTGGAACTGAGATGAGGAGGAATTTCTTTAGCCAGAGGTTGGTGTATCTTTGGAACTCATTGCCACAGATGGCTGGAGAGGCTAAGCCATTAGATATTTTTAAAGCAGAGATTGATTGATTCTTGATTAGTAAGGGTGACAAAGGATATGGGGGGAGGGGCAGGAAGGCAAGACAATGGGACTAAGTGGGGAAAAATAGATCGGCCATGATCAAATGGTATTCCACACACCATGGGGCAAATGGCTTAATCCTGCTTCTATGTTCATGGGTACATAAATGATAGTAGAATAGGGCCATTTGGCCCATCAAGTCTACTCTGACATTCAAAAATGGCTGATCTATTTTTCCCTTAACCCCATTTTCTTGCCTTCTCCCCATAACCCCTGACACCTGAATTAATCAAGAATCGATCTATCTCTGCCTTAAAAATATCCATTGACTTGGCCTCCACCACCTTCTGTGGCAATGAATTCCAGATTCACCACCATATGATGAAACAAATTTCTCCTAGTCTCCTTCCTAAAGAACCATCCTTTTAATTCTGAGAATATTACCTCTAGTCCTGGACTCTCACACCAGTGGAACTATGTCTCCTGTTCTTAAGAACACTTCAAATGACTGTTCCGTGACAATGATGAACTGTTGTTATTCAGTGAGAAAACAATTGGCTGCTTTCTTTCATTTCCAAAATACTTCATTATTTTTCCTTTGCGCTCTTGGACATGTTCTTACAAAATCTGTGTTTCTAGCTTGTTGGCCTAAAAAATATGGCTGTTTCAATACAACTTCTATTTTCCTAATTTATGATAATCAAATTTCCAATGGTTTGGTATATTGTGTCCTGCCTAACATTGATTCTTCATCAATTACTACTTTAAGTTGGCAAAACATTATTTACCAAATGGACAAGATGGTGACTTCATTTGCATAGCATTGGATTCAATTGATAATGTACTTGATAAAATATTTTAATTCATAGATCTTTGCCATGTGTAATTAATGAATTGTTTTGGATACTTAGACGTATGTAAAATGATAGACAATAGCAGTAGAGGAAAATCTGTAGGGTGAGAGATGGAAACTATAATGGAGATGTGCGGAGCAAGTTTGCTTTTTAGAGGGTGTTGGGGGACTGGAACGCATTGTCAGGAATGGGGGTGGAAGGGGATAGGATAGTGGCACTCAATAAGTTTTTAGAGACGCGGATATGGAGGGATATGGATCACTTGTAGGCACATGATATCAGTTTGGCTAGGCATCATGTTCAGCACAAACATTTTGGTCCAAAGGGGCCGTTTCTGTGCTGTACTGTTCTATGTAAATATTGGACATTAGTTTCTGTTTAGCAACCAATTGCCTCAGATTTGAATGGTATATGATTTAGAAATGGGTACTGAAGTTTTCCAAGTTAACAGCTCTTCTATATGAATTTTCTTTTCAGGTACTTATACACGGCTCAAAAAGGTACATAAGTCATTAACTGCAAGCAAAAGTAAGAACGTCGTTACTTTTGCTAATGGAATATTTGTACCACGTGACCTTGTATTAAAAAAAGGCTTTGTTAAGCAGTGTTCTGAAACGTATCAAACTGAGCCGACAAATGTGAATTATGCCGAACCTGAAGAAGCTGCTTCAATAATCAACAAATGGGCCGGTTCTCATACTAAAGGTACATCTTCCATAAATCTAATTATCGTACCAAAGGTACTGGTATTTTTTAGTCATGATCGTGCCGCATTAAAACAGTCCAATTGGCCCAACTTGTGAATGCCGACCAATATGTCCCATCTAAGCTTGTCCCATTTGCCTGTGTTTGTGCCACATCCCTCAAATCTTAAAGTTCATGTGATAGGAGTAGAATTAGGCCATTCGGCCCATTGTCTACTCCGCCATTCAATCATGGCTGATCTATCTCTCCCTCCTAACCCCATTCTTCTGCCTTCTCCCCTCAACCCCTGACACCCATCCTATCTACGTACCTGTCCAACCATAGTAGGAATGTCTGAAGATTGATATTTTTAATATATGGGTGCTTCTTGTCAAGGTTGCATGTATTTTTACTTTCTTAATTCTATCCAAGTTTTATTTGTGTGTCTGGGTGCATTATTTTAACAATTATGATGCTGTTTAAAGATTTTCAGTATAATGTAGAGATTCTAAATTTTAGTTTAGAGACACAGCATGGAAAGAGGCCCTTCAGCCCACTGAATCCATGCTGATCATTGTTCACCCGTTCACACTAGTTCTGTTATCCCACTTTTGCATCAACTCCAAACTCATGAGGTAATTTAGGGGCCAATTAACCTACAAACCTGCACACCCTTGGGATGTGGGAGGAAACTGGAGCACCCGGAGGAAACGCACGCCGTCTTGGGGGAAAATGTGCACACTCCTGCCAGGAGCCGAGGTGGGGATCAAACCTGGGTCTCTGGTACTGTTGTGCAGCTGGTGGAGTTGCTGCCTCACAGTGCCAACTTTTCACCAAGAATATCTTTTGTAATCGTCATTTAAAAAAAGATGGAAGCCCTGTGTTACCTGAAGTTCCCTTTACAATGTGGTTTGATTCTTTAGGTATGATCACAGAGATAATTTCCCCAGACATTCTGAATGATGCTACCAAGCTTGTAGTTACCAGTGCGATATATTTTAAGGGTTTATGGAAATCTAAATTTGACGTAGCAAAGACGCACGAAGGGGATTTCACTGGAGCTGATGGAGATGTGTCTCAAGTTCCGATGATGGTCCAAACTTCAAAATTCATGTTTGGTAAGTCGTAACAGAATGGTATCATGTTTAAGTTAGCTAACAGAGCAGTACTTTGCCCAAGACATAAAATATACCCTCATGGGTTTTAATTGCCAATTAAATTATCTTTTGAATTTCTGACTCTAGGATTTTGGTTTGTAACAAACTACAAATTTTATTGATCTATAGTTTTCTCATGCTCATTGAAAATTCCAATATTGTTGCTAGCTGCCATTTCAGCACAGACCACCAATTGAACCTGGGGAGTTTTTTTTTTGGTTTAGTTTAGAGATGCAGTGCGGAAACAGGCCCTTCGGCCAGAGGACATAGGTTTAAGGTGAAGGGGAAAAGATTTATTAGGAATCCGAGAGGTAACTTTTTCGCACAAAGGGTGGTGGGTGTATGGAACATGTTGCTAGCAAGCACAAGGCATTGGGGGTTCAGTATTGATGTGGATAGAGAACTGGCTGGCAAGCAGGAAGCAAAGAGTAGGAGTAAACGGGTTCTTTTCACAATGGCAGGCAGTGACTAGTGGGGTACCGCAAGGTTCAGTGCTGGGACCTCAGCTATTTACAATATATATTAATGATCTGGATGAGGGAATTGAAGGCAATATCTCCAAGTTTGCGGATGACACTAAGCTGGGGGGCAGTGTTAGCTGTGAGGAGGATGCTAGGAGACTGCAAGGTGACTTGGATAGGCTGGGTGAGTGGGCAAATGTTTGGCAGATGCAGTATAATGTGGATAAATGTGAGGTTATCCATTTTGGTGGCAAAAACGGGATAGCAGACTATTATCTAAATGGTGCCCTATTGGGAAAGGGGGAGATGCAGCGAGACCTGGGTGTCATGGTACACCAGTCATTGAAGGTAGGCATGCAGGTGCAGCAGGCAGTAAAGAAAGCGAATGGTATGTTAGCTTTCATTGCAAAAGGATTTGAGTATAGGAGCAGGGAGGTTCTACTGCAGTTGTACAGGGTCTTGGTGAGACCACACCTGGAGTATTGCGTACAGTTTTGGTCTCCAAATCTGAGGAAGGACATTATTGCCATAGAGGGAGTGCAGAGACGGTTCACCAGACTGATTCCAGGGATGTCAGGACTGTCTTATGAAGAAAGACTGGATAGACTTGGTTTATACTCTCTAGAATTTAGGAGATTGAGAGGGGATCTTATAGAAACTTACAAAATTCTTAAGGGGTTGGACAGGCTAGATGCAGGAAGATTGCTCCCGATGTTGGGGAAGTCCAGGACAAGGGGGCACAGCTTAAGGATAAGGGGGAAATCCTTTCAAACCGAGATGAGAAGAACGTTTTTCACACAGAGAGTGGGGAATCTCAGGAACTCTCTGCCACAGAGAGTAGTTGAGGCCAGTTCATTGGCTATATTTAAGAGGGAGTAGATGTGGCCCTTGTGGCTAAGGGGATCAGGGGGTATGGAGAGAAGGCAGGTACGGGATACTGAGTTGGATGATCAGCCATGATCATATTGAATGGCGGTGCAGGCTCGAATGGCCGAATGGCCTACTCCTGCACCTATTTTCTATGTTTCTATGTTGCTGTAAGAGGAGGTAGATGAGGCTGTGACTGTCCCAACATTTAAGAAACAGTTAGCCAGGTACATGGATAGGACAGTTTTGGAGGGATATAGGCCAAACACAGGCAAATGGGACTAGTGTAGCTGGGACATGTTGGTCGGTTTGGGCAAGTTGGGCCGGTTTCCACGCTGTATCACTCTATGAGGGAATGGGCACTGAATTGTTTACGTAAGTGCAAATTTATTTAAGACTGCGTGTCTGTAGAGTTCTTGGTCTGTATACGCTGTGTTGTAGTATATGCCACTATCTTTTTTTCTGGGGGTGAGGAACTTATTGGACACTGATAGTTAATTTAACCTTTGTTTCTATATTGCTAATGATAGTTCACAACTCCATACTTTGAACTGGGAGATTTACTGCTGTACAAGAAACTGGTCTTCAATTTTTGAGATGATTTGCTTTTGTTTTATAGGTAAGGCCAGTACGCCTAACAAAGTGGAATATAATGTTCTCCAGCTACCATACAATGAGGCAGTCAGTATGTTTATTATCCTTCCAGTGGATAGTAGCACTGCACTCACTGAAATAATTCCTCACATCAATATAAATAGCATAAATGCGTGGAAGAAAATCTTGAAGAGTAATAAACTTGACATTTCTATACCTAGGTGAGCAAGAAATATTTGGCCCTATTTGAAATCTGTTATATATTGAAGCATACTCAAGATGTGCCGGAGAACGCATTCTATCTGGATGCATCACAGCATGGTTTGGGAACAGCTCCATCCAAGTCCGCAAGAAATTGTGGACCCAGCCCAGACCATAACACAAACCAACCTCCCTTCCATTGATTCCATCTACACTTCACACTGCCTCAGCAAGGCCACCAGAATAATCAAGGACGAGACACACCTTGGTCACTCCTTCTCCCCTCTTCCATCAAACATGAGGTACAAAAGTGTGATAACGCACACTAGATTTGGGGACAGTTTCTCTTCGGCTGTTGTCAAACAACTGAACCATCCTATCATCAACTAGAGAGAAGTCCTAACCTACCATTTCCCTCATTGGAGACCCTTGGACTATCTTTAATCAAACATTACTGGACTTTATCTTGTAGTAAATGTTATTCCCTTTATCCTGTATCTGCACACTGTGTGAACGGCTTGATAGTAATTATGTACCGATTTGTCTTTCCGCTGACCGGATTGTCCATGACAAAAAAGCTTTTCTCTGTACATGGGACAATTAACTAAACTACTCTGTGAAATGCAAACCTGTGTAGAAATTGGATACATATAAAATATTTCCAATTGACCTTTCTGCAACCTTCAGTAGATTCAGCCGGCTCCAAATGCTGAACTAACTTTTTAAAATCTACATGTTTTATTTGTAGATTCACTGTTGAGTCAGAGACTAACTTGGAGGAACTACTTGCACCTCTTGGAATCACAAAGATATTTGATAAAAACACAGCAAATTTCAAAAAGCTCTCTAGTAAGTTAATGTGATGGGAGCGGAATTAGGCCATTCGGCCCATCAAGTCTACTCCGTCATTCAATCATGGCTGATCTATCTCTCCCTCCTAACTGCATTCTCCTGCCTTTTCCCCATAACTTGTCCCATCCCGACACCCGTACTAATCAAGAATGTATATATTTCTTCCTTAAAAATATCTGTTGACTTCACCTCTACAGCCTTCTATGGCAATGCAATCCACAGATTCACCACCTTCTGAAGAAGTTCCTCATCTCCTTCCTAACATAGAAACATAGAAATTAGGTGCAGTAATAGGCCATTCGGCCCTTCGAGCCTGCACCGCCATTCAATATGATCATGGCTGATCATCCAACTCGGTATCCCGTACCTGCCTTCTCTCCATACCCCCTGATCCCCTTAGCCACAAGGGCCACATCTAACTCCCTCTTAAATATAGCAAATGAACTGGCCTCAACTACCCTCTGTGGCAGAGAGTTCCAGAGATTCACCACTCTCTGTGTGAAAAAAGTTCTTCTCATCTCGGTTTTAAAGGATTTCCCCCTTATCCTTAAGCTGTGACCCCTTGTCCTGGACTTCGCTAACATCGGGAACAATCTTCCTGCATCTAGCCTGTCCAACCCCTTAAGAATTTTGTAAGTTTCTATAAGATCCCCTCTCAATCTCCTATATTCTAGAGAGTATAAACCAAGTCTATCCAGTCTTTCTTCATAAGACAGTCCTGACATCCCAGGAATCAGTCTGGTGTACCGTCTCTGCACTCCCTCTATGGCAATAATGTCCTTCCTCAGATTTGGAGACCAAAACTGTACGCAATACTCCAGGTGTGGTCTCACCAAGACCCTGTACAACTGCAGTAGAACCTCCTTGCTCCTATACTCAAATCCTTTTGCAATGAAAGCTAACATACCATTCGCTTTCTTTACTGCCTGCTGGATCTGCATGCCTACCTTCAATGACTGGTGTACCATGACACCCAGGTCTCGCTGCATCTCCCCCTTTCCCTAACGTACGCCCTTTAATTCTGAGGCTGACCTCTGGTCCTAGACTCTCCCACTAGTGGAAACATCCTCTCCACTCTATCCAGGCCTTTCACTATTCTGTAAGTTTCAATGAAGTCCCGCCCCCCCCCCCCCCCCCCCCCCTCATCCTTCAAAATTTCAGCGAGTAGAGGCCCAGTGCTGTCAAACAGTCATGTTAACCCATTCATTTCTGGAGACATTTCTGGTAAGTAGTATTTATTGTTTGAACAGCTTTGTTAAAACATATTTGCTTTGCAAATAAATTGTGACAATCTCTTGCAGCGTTTCGTGGTCTGTATGTTTCCCAAATCCTGCAGAAGGCTAAAATTGAAGTAAACGAGGATGGTACGAAGGCCTCTGGAATGTCAGGCAAGTATGCCAGCATTGTAAACTTAGACCAGAGTAAAGTGCTATTCGAATAATTTAAATATATTTTGTCATTGAATGATGATGATCAGTTTGGCTAAAACCAACTTTCCAGATGGAAGCTGTTTTTTTGGCCAAGTTGATCTAAGATGTATACTATCTTGCAGAAAGAAGCAAGGATATCATTTATGAATGGCATTATATCCATATCACTCTGAATCTTTCCTATCCATGTAGCTGTCCAAATGCCTTTTTGAATTGAATTGAATACAATTTTATTAGCCAAGTATGTATACATACAATGAATTTGTCTTGGTGCTTTGCTCACAAAAGGATAAAAACACGATATACAGCAGACAATTAAAAATAAAACATTATAATTTAAACATGTGGAAATAAAGTACCAGTGTAAAAAGAGGCTACGGACTTTTGGCTGTTGAGCAGATCTGCAGCTCGTGGATAAAAGCTGTTTTAAATGTTGCTCCTGTACCTGCATCACCCACTTCCTCTGATAGTTCGTTCCCCCTGTGGTAAACCTTGCCACTTGAGTCCCTTTATAAATCTTTACCCCCCACTTCTCCCCTCCCGCCCCCCCCCCCCCCCCCCCCCCACATCCATCACACCTTAAACTTATGCCGTCTAGTTTTAGACTCTCATATTTCAAGGATTATTGAGCAGCTATTTGTTTTGACCAGTTGTCTAGGTGACAGCTTTTACTCTGTGATAATGGCAGCATTTGGTGAATTGCGAAAGATCACCAGTAAACTACCACATGGGCCAAAAATAGCACTTGTGAGAGCAGAGTGGGACTCTGTCGACAGCTTGGTTTTAAGTACTAATTGCAGGTATCTTTAAGAATATACAGTATCACAATTTAAGATTGCAATTTTGCACATAAAAACAAATTTTAAAGTAAAACTGCAGGTAATATATAGCTTTGATCTGCTTTGCAATATATTATGACAGGATTGCTCCTAACTACTGTGAAACTGTTAATAGTGTTGTTTCTGTTACAGCTGCACTGCTTAAGCTTAAGTCGCGCTCTACTCAATTTGCAGTAAATAGACCCTTTCTTTATATCATCTGGCACCAATCTACAGGTAAAAAAAATCTTTGATTATAAATTGGTAAATATAATTGATTCTTTGGTTTAGTTTAGAGGTACAGCGTGAAAACGGGACATCAGCCCACGCCGACCAGCAATCCCCGCGCATTGACGGTACCCTAACGGGAAAATTTTCATTTATACCAAGCCAATTAACCTAAAAACTTGCACGTCTTTGAACTGTGTGAGGAAACCGAAGATCTCAGAGAAAACCCACGCGCTCACTGGGAGAACATACAAACTCCGTACAGGCAGCACCTGCAGCCGGGATTTGACCCGGGTCTCTGGCACTGTAAGCGCCGTTAGGCAGCAACTCTACTGCTGTGCCACCATGCTGCCCTTGATTAATCGATTCATAAAAATAAAATGCTGCATAAGATGGAAATCTAAAATTAAAATGTTATGCTAGAAATTATCAGCAGATGCAACAAAAACAATGAGAAAAGGTTACTGCTCCTTTTTCTGGCAGATGGGACATTTTCACCGTTTGACTGAATTTTTTTTAAAATGTGCACGTATTCAATCTTAAAAGCAAAATGGTGTAAATACATAGCCGGTCATGAAGCATGTGGAAGGAGAAATACATTAATACTTCAACCCAAAGACCCCAGACTAGGAACAAGTAGTTTTGTGGTGCAGAATATTTGGTGGGGGATGCAAAGGCAAATAAATGAACTTCAAGTGTATTGGTTCAGAGTCATAGAGTGTGGAAACAGGCCTTTTGGCCCGACTTGCCCACATCGGCCAACAATGTCGCAGCTCCACTAGTCCTACTTGCCTGCGCTTGGTCCATATCACTCCAAACCAGTCTTATCCATGTGCTGTCTAACTGTTTCTTAAATGATGGGATAGTCCCAGCCTCAAATACCTCCTCTGGCAGCTAGTTCCATACACCCACCACCCTTTATGTGGAAAACGTTACCCCTATTCCTATTAAATCTTTTCCCCTTCACCTTGGACCTAAGTCCTCTGGTCCTCGATTCCCCTACTCTGGGCAAGAGACTCTATTCCTCTCATGATTTTGTATAGCTCTATAAGATCACCCCTCATCCTCCTGCGCTCCATGGAATAGAGACCCAGCCTAATCAACCTTACTCACATTACAGGGGTGGAAATCCCGTGGAGGGGAAAGGGGACACACGTCCACCTCATGTGTTGAGAGGTGGGGGATGATTATCCACCCCATGTTTTGTAATCCGTATTTTAAAACTGTAAAAAAGCTATTAAAAATCTCCGCTTTCCACGAGACAATGGGGGTGGGACTGATGATCGAGGGCGCCGACTGGACGAGAGAGACGTGAGTCAGCAGGCAATGGGGGGCCCAAATAGATTCAGTGCGATGATTGGAGGAGGGAGGTGTTGGTCAGAGGCGGAAGTAGGGGGAGGTGGGACTGAGGATAGAGCGCGGTGATTGAAAGAGGGAGACATCCTGGTGGAGCAAAGATCATAGAGCGGAGCTTGAATTGGCCTGTTCGCGGGGCTTTTCATCGCCCGGACCGGCGCGGCCGGCCGCGGAATCTTCCTCCGCACCGCGATCAAATTGCTGCGTCGAGGCGATCGAGGCTCCCGATGTTGAAGCCCCGCGAATGGGCCTATTGAAGCCCCACGATTTGGGGCAGACAAAGCTGCTGTTGCTGGAGTTTGGAGTCGGTCTCCAACCAGGTCAGGTCCTGATGTTACAGTCCACAGGGCCCATGGCCGAAGCCTCGTGTGCATGGCCGAAGCATGCGAGCGTGGCCGCCAAGGAATTTTGTCCCTTCCATGTTTTGATAGCGATTTCCGTGCGATTTCCGTGCCTGGCTCACAACCTCTAGTCCTGGCAACATCCTCGTAAATATTTTCTGATCCATTTTAAGCTTAACAATATCTTTCCTAAAACTTAGTGCCCAGAACTTAACACAATATTCTAAATGTGGTATCACCAACATCTTATACCACTGCAACATGACCTCCCAACCTCAATACTCAATACTGATGAAGGTCAATGTGCCAAAAGCCTCTTTGACCACCTTATCTACTTCTAGATCCCTCTGCTCTACAATACTACTCAGAGGCTTACCATTTACTGTTTAGGTCTTGCCCTTGTTCGATGTCCTAAAATGCAACACCTCACACTTCTCTGTATTAAATTTCATCAACCATTCCTCCGCCAACCTGGCCAATCGATCCAGATCCTGCTGCATTCTTTCACAACCTTCTTCACTATCTGCAAAACCACTAATGTTAATGTTTTAATCAGTTACAATAATGATAGCAGGTTAGTCTTGTGTAGAGATATGGGAGGCCCATGGCCCACCGAGTCCACGCTGACCAATGATCACCCGTGCACTGGTTCTATCCTACATGCAAAGGACAACTTACTGAAGCCAATTAACTTACAAACCAGCATGTCTTTGGAATTTGGGATGAAACTGGAGCACCCGGAGAAAACTCACTGGGAGAACATACAAATTCTGCACAGACAGCACCTGTAGTCGGGATAGAATACGGGTCTCTGGCACTGTAAGGCAGTAACTCTACCGCTGTGCCACTGTGCTGCCATCATGTTGTGATGATGCTATCTGGTTCACATTAACCTAACAATTGGATACAGTCTGAAGAAGGGTCTCGACCCGAAGCATCATAGTCATAGTGTGATGCAGAGTGGAAACGGGCCCTTCAGCCCAACTTGCCCACTCCACCAACATGTCCCATCTGCCTGCGTTTGGGTCCATATCCTTCCAAATCTGTCCTGTCCTGTCCATGTACCTGTCTGTTTCTTAAACGTTGGGATAATTCCTGCCTCAACTACCTCCTCCAATGGCAGCTCGTTCCACATAGCCACACCCAGTATATTCTTGAGACATTGGAATTACATAATGACCATCTATAGAAGCACCAGCATTTCCTAACCTACCCTACACTTAATTACATGCTTCAATAGAATTTGCTCATAATTTACATGAAATTCCTAACTCAATCCCAAGAATCTGTTGATGTTATTCCAACTGTTATTTTTTGGTGGTTTCTAGCAATATTTTTTTCTGGAATTAATGACACAGATTTTGCTTGATTGTCTTGCAGGCCATATTTGCTATTCAGCCACAAAGTGCTGGAATAACTCAGTGGGTCTTATAGAAACATATAAAATTATAAACAGATTGGACAGGCTAGAAGGGATGCATGGAAAATGTTCCCCATATTGGGGGGGGTCCAGAATCAGGGGTCACAATTTAAAAAAAAAAGTAGTCCATTTAGGACTGAGATGATGAAAAACCTTTTTCACCCAGAGAGTTGTGAATCTATGGAATTCTCTACCACAGAAGGCAGTGGAGGCCAATTCACTGGATGCTTTCAAGAGAGTTAGATTTAGCTCTTGGGGCTAATGAAATCAAGGGATATGGGGGGAAAGCGGGAATGGAGTACTGATTTAGAATGATCAGACATGGCTCAAAGGGCTGAATGACCTCTTCCTGCACCAATTTTCGATGTTTTTATGGATCAGGAGTGTTGCCCATCCATGTTCCCCGGAAATGCTGCCTGATCCGCTGAGTTACTCCAGCATCCTTGTGTCTGCATTTTGCTATTTGGATGCTCAATGTTGCCAAATAGTCATGGAGTCTTACAGCATTGAAATCGTCCCTTCGGCCCAACTTGCTTACACCAGCCAACATGCCCCATCTACACTTATCCCACCTGCTCGTATTTGGCTCGTATCTTTATCTTAAATCATGCTGTATCTTTCGATCAATTCAATAATAGAAGTGCTTTTGGTTGGAAATAATTAATTTTTTATTGACTTGCAGCAAGCTACTAAATATAGAAAATGGGATGCCTGGATATTGTTGGCAGAGCAAATCTGTAACTGTCCCAGATAAAATATGGAATGAAGATCTTCTCACAATCTTGTCATTTGTAATTCAGTCATAAGATCGCCTGAAACCGCTTTAGAAAAGTGGTCAACTAGGACATCTAGTGACAGTGAAGGGCATTGCATGTAGTCAATGAAGCTCTTAAATGAATGAGGTGCTGGAAATGAACAGGACCACTGTTGCCCCGGATTGCTAAATTGTCATCAATATAATTTGTAGAATGTTGTATCACTATAATATGTCTCTGAGTTTCTTTCTTAGTCGCATAATCTTTCTTGCACTGCAGAAATTTCCTTCAGAATCTATGTATTTTGCTTCAACATTTGGCATGTTCTCAAACTACTGGAAAGAGGTTTGCAAAATGTTCTGGTCTGTCCTAAATTTTCTTCTTGGCTTAATGACCATTGTAAACAATTGCATAATTGGGTGCGCACAGTGGTAGAGTTGCTGCCTCACAGCGCTAGAGACATGGGTTTGATCCTGACTACGGGTGCAGTCTTTGCAGGTACGTTCACCGTGTGACCTTGTGAGATTCCTCCAGGCACTCTGGTTTCCTCCAACATCCCAAAGCCATATGTGTGTTGGTTAGTTGGCTTCTGTAAATTGTCCCTAGTGTGTAGGGCATAGAACTAGTGTACGGGTGAATAATGGTCGGGCCGAGGGTGCCTGTTTCCGTGCTGTGTCTCTAAGCTCTACTTGTTATCTTCACTCTTTCCAAGGACTTCCAGTCAATGAGCCTGCTAACAGTGATAAGGCGAAGGAAGTGTAAACATTAAATTGGTATAAATAAGTACCTATTTCTGGTATATTTTTCGATAAAATGAATTTCCCAAAATATCATGATCCTTAAACTGCAACTGAATGGTGTATACAACACTGTTGTGCATGCGCAAATTAGTACAATATGGAAAAATGGTGAGACTTGGCCATTTGAAACACCATTCTCTGAAGGTGCTGGTCAACAAAAACATTTTTACTAATTAAATGTCTTAACCAGAATATATCAGCCAAGATAATGTTAATTTTGACAGGATATGCTTAAATATCGTAATTCCAATTTTAATCACTTGGGCCGTCTGTTCTCTTGCACTGTTCACCACTTACTAATTTGGATTATCTTGGTTTAATAGTATTTGAACCTATTATTAGACAATAGGTGGAGGAGTAGACCGTACGGCCCTTCGAGCCAGCACCACCATTCAATGTGATCATGGCTGATCATCCCCAATCAGTATCCCATTCCTGCCTTCTCCCCATATCCCCTGACTCCGCTATCTGTAAGAGCCCTATCTAGCTCTCTCTTGAAAGTAACCAGAGAACAGGCGTCCACTGCCCTGAGGCAGAGAATTCCAACCTCACAACTCTGTGAAAAAAGTATTTCCTCATCACCGTTCTAAATGGCGTACTACTTTTTCTTAAACTGTGGCCCCTGGTTCTGGACTCCCCCAACATCGGGTTCAACATTGTTATTCTACATTATCCCAACATTGTAAGGTTCTACTTCATTGCATGTTCTTGGACCTTCATTCCACATCTAATCTCCTTTCCACAAAATTAAAACTTTAATTCTGTTTCGAAGAAGAATGTTCAAACTAAATGATCTTAAAGCTGTGCATTTGTGGTCTGGTTAACTACAATAGTGGGAGAGTCTAGACCAGAAGTCGTAGCCTCAGAATTAAAATGTGTTCCTCTTTAGAAGATGAGGAATTTCTTTAGTCGGAGGGTGGAGATTCTGTGGAATTAATTGCCACAGAAGGTTGTGGAAGCCAAGTCAGTTAATCAAGTGAAGTCAACTTGGTCACATACACATACAAGATGTACAGTGGAATTAAAGTGGCAATGCTTGCGGGATTGTGCAAAACAACAGAACAGAACCAGTATTTATATATTTTTTAAAAGAAGACACAACAGTATTTATGCCCTGGTGAGATCACTTTACTGTCCTGATGGCCTGTGGAAAGAAACCTCCTCTCATCCTCTCTGTTTTCGCAGCGTGACAGCAGATGCACTTGCCTGACCGTTGCAGCTGGAACAATACGTTGCTGGGGTGGTAGGGGTCCTTCATGATCTTGCTGGCTCTGGAACTGCCCCTCCTGGTGTATAGGTCCTGCAGGGGTGGGGGAGTGTAGTTCCTGTGGTGCGTTCGGCCGAACGCACTACTCTCTGCAGTGCCTTCCTATCCTGGGCAGAGCTGTTGCCAAACCAGATAGAGATGTTTCCAGTCAGGATACTTTCTACAGCACTTTCTACAGTCTACCCATCTTGACCACCTGGGTCCTGGCAGTCAGAAAGTCCAGGACCCAGGCACACAGGGGAGCGCATCATCTGTGGATCTGTTTGGACGGTATACGAACTGCAGCGGATCCATGGTGCAAGGGAGGAATGTGCAGATGTAGTTTATGATCAGTCTCTTGAAGCATTTCATGACCATGGAGGTGAGTGGTAGTCATTCAAGCAGGCTGGAGAAGCATTCTTAGGCACAGATACGATAGTAGATCTCTTGAAGAAGGTAGGGGCCACGGACTTGGCAGGGAGAGGTTGAATATTATGGTGAACAGTGGAGCTTCAATTTATATTTTTAAGGCAGAGATAGATAGATTCTTGATTAGTACAGGTGTTGGGGGTTATGGGGAAAAGGCAGCAGAATGGGGTTAGGAGGGAAAGATAGATCAGCCAAGATCGAATGGTGGAGTAGACTCGATGGGCCGAATGGCCTGATTTTGCTTCTATCACTTATAAACTTATGAACAATGATAACTTGCTATGATGTGGCCTCTAACTGCTTTTTTTCTGACTTATTTGTAGGCACCATCCTTTTCGCTGGACAAGTTGCAAAACCATAAGAAGGCAAAGTTGAAGGAAAACAATTTAGAAACTTGGTCAAACATTCACGGCAGTAGTTTAGTTGTTAAAAGCTATTTTATTATTTATGACCAGTGAGTTGAAAACTAGTTGAGTAATATGTATATTTTTTCCTTGCTTACAATGATTAATTGCAATGTTTCCTAACCATCCGTATGCAACTGCTTAATTTAATCCAGTATTGTAATTATTCAAGTCATGATATAATCAAATATTACTTTTGAAATAGAAATATTCCGAGCGTTTCCACACAAAATGCCAATTGTTTGATAGAAAATAGGGGTTGCTCATGGACGGGAAAAGGGTTCTATTGAAGCAAATGTGATATTAACTAAAGGTGTTGGATGTTATTTTTAGTAGTCCAAGATACCTTTAGAATATCCTTTTTTGCACTATCCCCTTAAGTGCCATTAGCTGTATTAAATCCATCTCAAACTTCTACAAACAAGACAAGTTTATCCAGTTTAATGTCAACTTTCAGGGAATAACTATGAGAAATACCAGTTGATTTCCATGACTAAACCCTGCGGTAATCTTTGAAACGGGATATGAAGATCAAATACAGATATGAAAATCAAATTGTAAAGATATATTTGAATTTACACCTTTAACGAAATCCATATTTTAATAACTTTTTCTGCAGACTTAAATTTTATTTGTTAGGTTAGGAAAATGTTTGCTTCCTCTCTGTCCCCAAAGTGCATAAAATGTGAAATGTAGTGGGGAGTTTTATTAAATGTCCTTCAAAATTTGGTTGATTAATTCTATTTAATCTATCAAGAGATGGCTTGTTTTTCGATAACGTGCAACTTGGTACTTCAAAAATGAGAGGTTTTTGCTTAAACAATGGAGAACTTGCAGGATATCCGTCAATAAAATAATTTGATCTGCCATGTGTTTCAATGCTTTTGTCAGATAAAGATAATATAAGTTTTAGCCAATTTGCGTAGCAAGGAACTGCAGATCATAAGTGACTGCAGGATTAGGCCATGCGGCCCATCAAGTCTACTCTGCCATTTAATGATGGCTAATCTATCTCTCCTTTCTAACCCCATTCTCCTGCCTTCGCCCCATAACCTGACACCCGTATTAATCAAGAATTTATCTATCTCTGCCTTAAACATATCCATTGACGGCCTCCACAGATTCACCACCCTCTCACAAAAGAAATTCCTCCATCTCCTTAAACTCTCCCACGTAGTTAATGCTACAAGGAGGGTTTAAACTAGATTGGCAGGGGGGGATGAGATATTGTGCAGGACAGAGGCACAGGAGAGGCCTGATGTTGGTATGTAGGGTGGTGTGGGAAAGGTTAATGGACAGAATTGGCAAAAAGCCGGAGAGCGAGGTGGGAGGGTTGGTTTAAACTGCATGTATTTTAATGCAATGGGCTTGACGGGTAAGGTAGATGAGCTTAGGGCGTAGGTACGTACGAGCAACTGGGACGTTATCGCCATGACTGAAACCTGGTTAAGGGAGGGGAAGGACAATTACTCAATGTTGCGGGGTACAGGAGCTTTAGGAGAGACAGGGTTGAGGAAAAAAGAGGCGGGGGAGTGGCATTGTTAGGCAAGGAGGATGTCACGGCTGTGTTCAGAGGTGACATTACAAACGGTTCGTCCAGTGAGGTTATAACGGTAGAGCTGAGGAACAAGAAAGCTGTGATCACATTGTTGGGGGTGTACTACAGACCCCCAATTAGTCAACGGGAATCAGAAGAGCAAATGTGCCGGGAGATTGCAGACAGCTGCAGGTCAAATAAGGTTGTTGTAGTCAGGGGTGGAAATCCCAGGGGAGCAGGGGGGCGAGAAAGTGGGGATGGCACTGATGATCGAGGGCGCCGATTGGCCAAGAGATACGTCGCTCAGCAGGCAGTGGGGGGGGCCCATAATGATTCATCGCAATGATTGGAGAAGTGAGGTGACGGTCAGAGGTGGAAGTAGTGTGGTGGGACTGAGTTGATTGGAGGAGGTAGACATCCTGGTGGAGCAAAGATCAGGGCGGAGCTTGAATCAGCCCATTGGACTTTTCATTGCCAGGCGCAGCTTAAAATCGACCTCGGGATCTTCCACCCCCTCCCCCCGCAGTCAAATTGTTGCGTCGAGGCGATCGAGGCTCCCGATGTTGAAGCCCCCGCCAGGCGATGAAAGGCCCTGTGAATGGGCCGATTGAAGCCCGACGATTCAAGGAGGACGAAGCTGCTGTTGCCGAAGTTTGGAGTCGGTCACCAACCAGGCCAATTGCCAATGATACCGGCCATAGGGGCCACGGCCAAAACTTTGCTTGTGTGTGCATGCGCGCGCGTGCATGTGCCCGCCTTGAAATTGTTTCCCCCCATGTTTTAACAGCGATTTCCATGCCGGGTTGCAGTAGGGGATTTCAACTTTCCCAATATAGCACAAAGGGATTAGATGGGGTGCAATTCCTCAAAAGTGGAACTAGAAGGGGAGGGGGGAAGGCGGGGAGTGGAGGAGGGGAGAGGAGTTTTGGGGAGGGTGGAGGAGGGGAGAGGGGGTGGAGGAGGGGAGTGGAGGAGGAGAGGGCCGGGGGCAAAGGAAGGGAATGGGGAGGTGGAAGGTTCAAAGGTTATTTTATTGGTCACATACACCTAGGTGTAGTAAAATGCTTCTTGCCATGCAGCACATAAAGAAAGAATACAGACATAACAGTAATAAAGACATTTAAACATAAAAACATCCCCCCACAATGGTTCCCATTATGAGGGAAGGCACAATGTCCAGTCCCCATCCCCAGTTCACCCATAGTTGGGCTTATTGAGGCCTCCACAGTTGCCTCCACGGAGGCCCGATGTTCCAGGCCGTTCTCGCCGGTGATGGTGCTCCAGCGCCGCGAGAATCCTCACAGCGGCATGGGACACCTGGAACAGCTGCTTCCATACTGGAGATGGAGCTCCACAACTGATGATCTCGCTGATTTTTTTTACCATTTTGAAATGTTTTGTTTATTACTGAAAAAGTGGCGAAATAATCAACCAAATTATCTAATTTTCAAAGCACTATCTTCACGAGGAACAACCCTACAGGAATATCTAACAATTTCCCCGTTAGGGCAAATTTTGGAGTAGGAAAAATGAGTTAAACGTATATTCGCGAATTAGAATGTGAACGAACGTTCGAACACGAGAGTTTTAATAGTTACTAGACCAGGTGCAGACCCGTTGGGTCTGTTCCCCCAACGTGTGATTGCGGGGGGGGGATGGTGGTGGGGGGGAGGGGTGGTGGGCAGCATGCGTCGTCACACACACTAATGACCCCCCCTGCACATAAGCTAACTAACCCCCTTGGCGCGTCTAGAGAGGGTGGGGGCGTAGAGAGTGGGGGTAGAGAGTGAGGGCAGAGAGAGAATGGGGAGAGACAGAGAGAAAGGGGCAGAGAGAGAGACCCAGGGAGAGGGGGGTGGAGGGGAGGAAGAGAGGGAGGGTGGGTGAGAGATGGGAGGAGAGAGATGGGAGGAGAGGGAGGGGCAACAGAGGGGGGCTGAGTGGGGTGGAAGGGAATGGGGGGGGAGAAGGGAAGGGGGGGAGAGGTGGAAGGAAGGGGTAGGGGTGGAGGGGAGAGGGGAAGGGGGTTTTAGGGGAGGGAGGGTGGGGGAGGGGCAGGGGGGGGGGGAGAGGAAGGGGAGATAGAGGGGGAGAGAGAAAGAGAGTGAGAGGAGAGAGAGGGCAAAGAGATGATCTGGCAGGCTGGGATGTGGGGCCGGGCAGGGCCAGGAAGCAGGTAGGCCAGGTGCAACGGCATTGTGACGTCAGCAGCTGGGCACACACACACACACACACACACAGCGGGTCCGATCTAAGCTGGCAAGGAAGAATTTTTTTTTTTTAAACTGTTTTTGAAATTAAAAGTTAATGTTAAAAATTAATGATGTTGTGAAAACTAATTAAATTAAATTATATGAAAAAAAATGAAATCAACAACCTGGCACGCTGGGGGGGAGGGGGTGGGCAGGGCCACGAGGCAGTTGGGGGGTGGCAGGGCCGGGCGGGGCCAGGAGGGAGTTGGACCAGGTGCAAAGGCATTGTGAGATCAGCAGCTGTGCAACCTTAATATTTTTTTTAAATGTCAGTTTGGTTAGAAATTTTAGTAAATATCTCTGGAAATAATTGACCAAATTTATAGAGGTTTGAATTTTTGAAATCATAAGGAAATCTTTTACCAGAAGATGTAAAAAATTCAGTTCTTGTAACGTCAGCAGCTGGGCAGCGGTCAGATTTTAAAAAAGGTCAGATTGGTCAATTGTAATTAAAAAAAGTCAGGAAAATAATGTTCCAAATGTACAGAGGAGTGGATTTCTAAAATCACAAGGAAAATCTCTACTGAAATATGTAAAAATGTTCCAGTTTCGGCATCTGGTTTTCGAGGAAATACGTTTAAAATTACAACAGCTGGTCATTACTCACAATTGCTCAATCAGTGAAGTTATCAACCTTCAGATAAGTCGAGTGGCTGTGTTGATTAACGTACCGGCGGGTAAGGCTCTAAACGGGGTCAAGCTATAATCTCTGGCAGAGATTTAGCTTCTTCAGTTCCTATTCCACGGAACCAATCTTCAGTTCCACTTCTACGGAACCAGTTCTTCAGGCAGTAATCTCTCACAGAGATTCAGTCCAATCTTCTGTCCCTCTTCTATGGGACCAATCTTCTACTTCCTGGACGTAAAGTAGTTTTCGACTCTAATTATAGTGACAATGTTAAAGTAAAGTTTTTACAACGTATCAAGGATTTTTTGATAGTCGCTCATGTGCTGACTATGGGTCAGAAGGTAATCCTGCGCATTCCACAAGCTCTCCACAAGATTTTCATGCTGTCGAAAGTTAAGTATTCCAGAAACATGATTGATAGTTTCTTTCTTATGGTAGTACAAACAGTAAAATCACTCCTAAAACTTCTAGTATAAGTAAATCATCTTCCAGCATATATACGTTTGAATCACACTCATGATCATGTCGTGATCATAATCGTGTGATGATATTACTTAATAGTAGGATTAAACGAGTACTTACCAGTATGAAGTTTGATCTGTATTTTATGAGGAGTTACGGTGAGGTATTACGTGAAGAACCCAGCTCTACTGCGCATGCGGCATACTTCGAAGCAGCGGTGTGAAATCACAGGATAGACACAATATTTGAAGTAAGATAGTAAAGATCACGAGACATCAGTTTATTAGTTTGATCTATATAATGAGGGTGGGAGCGGCGGGCACGTAATACCTCACCGTAACTCCTCATAAAATACAGATCAAACTTCATACTGGTAAGTACTCGTTTAATCCTACTATTTTACTTCGGAGTCACGTGAGTGATTCCGTGAAGACTTCAAAGGTCTGTGATTTCAAACCGTGTAACAGTTTTTATTTCACTCACTGCCGAAGTTTATGAGGGAGGAAGTGTTATCGTAATCAACCAGTGGATCTGCTTTCAAAAGAAACAGAAAGGTATTTGTTAACAATAACAACATAAAGAGCTCCTCTGAGCTTAAATTAATATTGCAGTTTGTAATATTCTCCTGCAATTAAATCAGGTTTATCAACGGTTTATAATAAAAAATGTTCTGAACGTCGTTCCCTTGACCATCCTGCTGTATTGAAAATGTGGTCAACCGGGATGTCCATTCGTTCAGCCGCTGATACCAATGCTGCCCTAGTGGAATGGGATTAAATGTATTATTATCTATTCCGGCAGCTTTCAGTACCTGTTTGAGCCACCTTGGAGTGGTTTGGCTCGTACCCCGTCTGGGTTACTGTGGTTGACCCATAGGCTTTCCTCTCCCTCTAAGATTGTGGGTTGTGTCTATATATAGTAGTAGATGGGTCACCACACTCAACCTGGACTCTGGTGGGTAGGCCCGGAACCCCACCAGTGAATTGGGCGTTCCTGGTCCATATAGCCATATAACGACTACAGCATGGAAAACACAGGCGATCTCGACCCTACTAGTTCGTGCCGAACTCATAATCTCGCCTAATCCCAAATACCTGCGAGTTAGATTTTACCAGACCTAAATATGAACGTGATGCGTCTGGGGTAATCACCATGTATCTAGTCTAGTTTATGGAGTGACCGGACTCTGCGAGCGTGTACGAGAGCCATAAGCATGAGCGTTTTTTAACATAGATTAAGCAAGCTGAGGGATCTGGCTGGTGCCATTCTCTGAGATATGTCAATATCACACCAATATCCCATACATGGGTATATACCTGGGTGTTTGGGGCTTATATTATAGTTGCCCTTCATAAGTTTACCTTCAGTGGATGGGATCCCATGCTCTGCTGTCATGCTGTTTTAGATAAGCAGATAAGGCGCTTCATGCTGTATTTACGGCATTGTAACTCACCTTTTGGTCATGGTGTAGATGTTCCAGGAACTCCAATACGTCAGTGGTTGAATAATTCGGTATGTTGTCCCTGCGTCGTGGCAGTATTTTACCCATGTTAGCTTTTAGTGACTGTTCGCAGGGATGCCGACATGGTGGTCCCTTGGATAATCCCAGTCCCTGGTAAGGTCTATTCAAACCCTGCACCCAGGAGTTTGATGTTTCCCTGGCATGGGTGGCTTGTGACTGATACTGGGTTGAGTCAGCAACCATGGTCCACTAGGGAAATCCATAGGTGACTCGCCCACCGTGTCGTGATGAACTGGGAACCATGGCTGTGTAGGCCGGTCGGGCACGTTCAATATCTCGGAGACTCCCATCTGTATTCCGAAGTGCCCGTCTGATGAGGCAGAAGGGAGGAAGGCAAAGCAGAAATTCCCCCTTCCAGCGTGTAGGCATCTATCGCTGCTGCCTCTAATCTGGTTCCCAAGTCACATACATAGGTTACTGGTGATTCCTTCTTGCGCAACCAAATTGATATCTGGCTTTCAAACTGCGCTTAATACCTTTAGCAGATATTTTGGGTTTAACATCTATTCAATGTAATCATAAATTTTACCCCGTGACCTGGTGTCTCCCACTGTGTTCTAGCTTCCTAGGACATAGGCAGCTGATAGTTAAAATGTCTTTTGACACACCATTGCCAGATTTGTTTGACCAATTTGATGCACAACAATGATTATTATGCTCCCCATATGGTTGATATAAGCCACCACCATAGTATTATCAATCCGTAACCACATATGTACGTGCTGCATTTGAAATGCATATGTTTTTTAGCCCAATAGGCGCTCACCAATCCCAAGTAGTTGATGCCCGGTATGTGTAGTAACGATGTTTGTGAATTGGTCCATCTGTTACCTGTGCTGGATATGGAGTTTAGTTGCTCCCCAGCCTAAAGTATTGGCATCGGTTTTTAATGACCAAATTGGGATTGGTGATGATAATAGGGCTGAAAACTATGCCAAATAGATGTCTACCCACCACCTTAGTTGTGATATAGCTTCAGTGGGTACATTCATGATTTGATTATAGTGACCCAAGTACCTTGGCAAAGTAACAGTCATATGAACGGAATTATTATTGAAGCCCAGATAATCCTTGGTAGTTAACGCTTCAATACTGGTTTATCTGGGCGTGGGATAAACCTCAGAGCTTTAGGGAGCTGTTTCGTAGCTAGAACTGCTGCCACAGCTAATTCCTTTGTTTCCCCTAATATGAGGATATCATCCAATATATGCCATGATTATGCTTGTTCTCTTAATATTTTCATGGCCGTTTTAATATTTATAATAGTTTTAGGGCAGAGGTTAGACCATAGGGACTGCTCTATGCTCCCATGGTTGCCCTAACCGGGATATCCATTATCCAGGTAAAATTTTTAGGTATCTATAATGATCCTAGTGTATGGGTATAAGATAGTTAGCATCTTCCATATCAATGCTCCCCTTAGGTATCCTTGGGAGATCAGATGCCTGGCAGTGACAAAAACCCATCTCCATCTTAAAGTGTATATATACTCAACAGATTTATTTAGTGATATTAGGTCAATGATGATGCTACATTCACCATCTTTTGTAGTTTCCAATGGTTCATGTTTACTCCCATGATCCGTTTAGTAATGAGCCTTTCTAGTTCAGCTTGACCTTCTCACTTCTCTTTTCTTAGAGGGAGAAAGTGCCCTTTGGGCGCATTGCTGAACTGGCGGTAATATGCCCAATTTGAATTCGTTTTTATCCTCTAATACTGTTGAGTATATTTTAGTTATTTGTGACAGCATCCCATGCTTTATTAACAAGTGTAAATGCCCCCCCCCCCCCCCCCCCCCCCCCGCAGTTAGTAGAACACCCTTGTTTAGTGTAAACTGGGAGGAACCAGACTACCTACCTCCATGTTTGTTGTTTTTTCATGAAGGCGTAGTTTGCTGGTATGCTGGTGCTGTCGGTGGGGCGGCGCATCTTCCCACGGCTCCGCTCTGGGCCCCGTCTAAAAAGAACTTTGGGGGTAATGTGAAGCGGTCGCCAGGCTTTCACCAGTCCTTGTTTGATATCGCTGGTGGATGCCGAGGGGTGCTGCCAGCTGGGTGTTGGATGCGATGTCCTGCTCGTTCCATGGCCTGCCTTCATGAGGCGCACAGGTTTAGCTGCCTCTCTTCCCGCAGCAGCGGTTTGCATAGCCCCATATATTTGGGGTTGCGGGCAGGTCTATATGCACCATTGTTCAGTTGAGTATCCCAAATTTGGGAACATCTTAGGCGTCAGCACCCTGGTAGTGCAATGGGATAGTCTCATCCTGGGAGAGTATAATCCGTGGAAAAAACGAGCAAAGGCGGTAACATCTTGACCCTTCTGTAGAATTCGCTGCTTGTCTGCGAGTCTGCTGACCCAGCTGCCTGCGGATTTGCCTCTGGAAAGGCCTGCTCCTGCAGGGCTTTGTTGGGAAGATGGTCGCGTGGAGGAGCCATGTAGTGGCTCACGACACCCAGTAGCTCTTCCTGATCCTGCTCCCCTGGCATACTGCTGTTCTTGTCCGCCTGCCCAGCATTTAAGCCAGCCCAGCCCTGGCCTCCTTAGCTAGCCTCAAAAGAGGGAGCAAAAGGGTGTGCTATAAATTGGAGGAGGCTTAGCTCAAACTCCGCTGTTGCATCAATCCCTCGTCAAGGGAGATGGCTAGTGCAATAGCACTGGGGTAGGAGTCAGCTCCCTTGGCATTCAGCCAGTGCCCCTTGTTCCTGGAGGTGAATTCCATGACCTCCTCTGGCTTGGGGAGACAGACATACTTATTTTTGCCTTCTCCAACCTGTTCCAGTTTTGGAGGAAGTTGGCTCCTGTAGAACCTGTTAAATTGGGAAGATTTTTCTCTTACCTGTATGTAGAGGCTGTCTGCCGTTTTCCAGGCGGCATTGTAGCGGTTCCCGGGCGGCGATTCTCCTTGTCAGGAGTCTGCAGGGCTGCCGGTCGGGTTTTTTAAACTTCCCGCCGGTCCGCTGCTGTTCACCAAACAGCTGTTCAGCGGACCGGCATCAGCGCAGCTCCCTGTAGCGGTCCGCAGCGTTTGCGGTCCGGGTAGCGCCTTTTCCCCGTCCACTGTCGGCTCCACGCTGGAGTCGAAACGGGGCCGCTCACCATGCCTCTCTACTTTGCTCCCCCTGGAGCAAAAACCACAAGGCCCGATTAAGGTAAGTACTTACCTCTCGTCCTTGGATGCGGGAGCTGCCGACTCCCGCTGGCCGCGTTCTGCACAGCTGTGCGTAATGCCGCATGCGCAGTAGAGCTGGGTTCTTCACGGAATCACTCACGTGACTCCGAAGTAAAATTGTATGATATTTACTTCATTGTACCCATTCATGTTACTGTCAACCTTATGAATTTTCTCAATTTCTTGGGACATGTGGGTAGCAAGGTCAGTGATATTGGTAGTCTCATCGGGGATATAAGTGCAACACTGGCCATTATAAAGTGCAATGCCCATAAAAGTGGCCACAACAAAGTCTCCCGGGGGAATGTCCCAACTGACATTATTGCCCACACAGCAGTTTACGAATTCTGCACATTAGAACCAGAAATTCTAGTAGACATAACGGCTCTTTCAGACAAAGGAATGTAAAGTTAATTAATTATGTTGTTAGGATTGTTGAGAATTGTAAAGAAACACAAACAATGTGCTTCAATTTGGTTTCTATGTAAAACAAAAATCAAGAATAAATCATACAAATATAGAAAATGTAAATCAAGAGTAAATCATGCAAATATAAATAATAGGATGGATATTATCCATGAGCGCCTATCCAACTCCCCAGCTAAGACAATATTAGATTCATGCCAATTTATCATAGTTCAATGTGACAATGTAAAACAGTTCATAATGCTAACCTCTACCGACACAAAGCAATATTACCCTTGAAGATGGATGATGCAAAAGATGGCACCTATTGTTGAGATAACAATCACAAAATATAAATTCCTCCTTTAATAATCTCTCCTGTATTCATTTAAGTTGCATATCAAATTCCATGCGTGCCTCAGTATCAGTCCCCCTTTGTTATCTCCCCCCTCCCCCCAATGCTGTTTGTCATACTTTGTAGCAGCACCTAGTGGTGGGGCTGGTAAGTCAGAACCCTCATCATTGATCGGCAGTCACATGACCGCGGGGCTTCGTTCACGGACATTTAGTTATTTATTAGCACTCCTCCACATCGACAGGAGCTGTGTCTGTTAGCTGGACTAAGGGCAAAATTTTACGAGTTTCTGTTTGTATTTGTCAATAAAAAAACATTTCATTCAACCTGCCTGGTCTCATTGCAGTGGTGACCCCGACGATCCGAACGTTTTTCGGGTCTGATAATGAACGCCGCTGAAAACCTTGACGCCAACCCCTCCCAGCAGAATGCGGTTTCCCCTAAATTGCCCATTTTCTGGGCGGTCCCGCGTCATGTGTAGTTTCAACAGATCGCCAAATCAGCCAGATCGTCACGGATTCCACCCAGTATTTCTACGTGGTTGGCACGCTCAATCAGGAAACTGGCACCCATTTGCTCCCTTACCTCCAGAATCCGCCCGCTGATAACAAATACAAGGGCCTCAAGGCGCTGCTGCTGCATACTTCCGGGCTCAGCCGCCACGATCGCCTGCACATGGACGGCCTCGGTGACCATAAGCCGTCGGTGCTGATGAGCAAAATGCTGTCGCTCATGGACGGTCATAGTCTCCTGTTCAAGTAGGCTTTCCTGGAGCAGATGCCAGATGACATCCATTTGTTCCTCGCCGCGTGCGACTTCACTGTCCCCCTGCAACTCGCCAAGCGGGCGGACAAACTGTGACTCGCTAAGCAGCAGGATGGCCCTTCCATTAGCCGGGTGTCCGCGGCTCCACAACGGCCCCGACGGTCCGTTCCACCATCAACCGACAGAGCCGCGCCGCAACCGACCACCGCGGATCACGGGGATGCGGAGGCCCGACGATGCCACACTCCCTGCTCGCATCTGGGAAAGGCCTTGGCCGATCACCAGTGGAGGCTATCGCAGTCGGCCAGAAACACCGACTCTACATCTGGGACCGCCATTTCGGGCTCAGATTCCTAATGGACACTGGTGCCGGGCTCAGCAACTTACCTCCATCTGGGGTTGATACCTGTTCTGGTAAGTGAGGCCCCACCCTGAACACCGTCAAAGGCAGCACCATCCACACATATGGCACTCGCACTGTTCCTTTATTAATTTTATGTCGCTCATAACATATAATCAGATCCTTATGACTAGAGCTGAAACACAACATCCACTTAATTTGGGAATACGAGTTCCCTGTCAACTCTTGACTGTCAGAGTCACCACAAATCCTCAGCCTACTTCCTCAGAGTGGAAAATAGCATAATGCAACCCTGAACGAGGAATTGCTCCGCTGTCCTCCGAGTGAAATCACCTGTCTCAGTCGCCAGTGTGCGCAACACACTCTCTTCGACTAGCCACTCAATCAGGAATACTTGTATTGCGAGCCTATAGATTATTATATATATATATTTTCTATTCACAACATGAACCTGTAGGTCAGCTAAAAAATACTACATGCCAGACCGGCTTTCTGCTGATAGCTACCTATCCCAGAGAGGATGGCCATGATGTTTCCAACGAACTGGCAACTCTACGAACTGAGCTGAAAGAATTAAGCATGTGTTGAGGGAAACCTCAAACTACCTCACTCTACTGAGCAGCCAGATAACCTCAATCACAGATGTTGAGGCAGTGCTTCCCTGGTCAATATGTTCCATATGGCCAGCCAGTTCCAAGATGGTCTACCCTGAATCAGGGTAGCCAAGCTGTTCCTACTTGGGACTTACAGAGGTTGCTATGCAAGGCACCCTGCCAATGTCTCTGCATCAACCTGACTTCTCCAGAGACAGTGAAAGGTACGAGACAGCCCATGCTGCCAATAAATCCAAACCTGGGCAAACAGACTGCTCCATTTCGGGGTTCTATGGAGGTTAATAAGAGACCTTACCTGCAGCGTCTCTGAGCCCAGGTTGACCTGCTTATTGGAGCTTCAGCAAAGTTCCATTGCAGACCCTGTCTGACCACATCTTCAGCCCCACGCTTGCCAAACAGCTTGTTTTCCGGACCTCAAAAGCGATATTGCTGTGCAAGGCTTGCCTGCCAGCATTTCTGAGCCCAATGGGACAGACTACTTCTTCGGCCTACAGCCTCTTTAGAGCCTTGCTGGAGCTATACTGTGCAGGTCACGCTACCAGTTATTCTCAACCTGGTTTGACAGGCCGCTCCTTCAACTCCTTCTGCACCTTCGGAGCCTAGCAGAGCTCACTGAACAGCCCACACCTTCCATAACTCCTAGCCTGCCTCGACAGCTATTCTTGTGGTCTTCTGCCTTTGCTGGAGATGACTGTGCAGAACGTGCTGCCAGTATCCCCCAGTCTGGATCGACAGGTTGTTCCTTTGCCCAGCTGCTCCTTCGGAACCTTAGCGGCTCAGTGGATAGGTCACGCCTGCCATTACTGCAAACCTGGTTCAACAAGCTGTTCTTGCAAGGCCAGCTAATGACTCCCGACTGCTCCTTTCTAGCTTCAACGACATTTCCTGCTCCTTGAATACAGGGTGAATATCCACCGGGAACACTGGAGCTTCACCCACATGGAATGGTATTCCACCCCCGCAGCCTTAAATTCCCCCTGCAAGTCTTCAACCTGCTAAATAAGTCCTCTCTGAAGAGATACTATGCAGGCTGCACGTTACTGGCCCTGTAAAAATGAGCCATTTTGGGAATTATCTCATGCCTTATAACATCTTGCGAAGGCAATAGCCCAACTGTGTATTGCAGAGAATATAAATCGTTTGATTCATAACGCTTGGTTTACTACAACATAACACTGATTAGTCCAAAGTAACCCAACCTGTAACCAACTAGTTTGTGTAATAAAACTTGGTCATGACCCTGTCCTTGGCTGAAAATTCAAGACATATTCATGAAGTCTCCAATTAACACTTTAGTGTGTACATAGGAACAGGGGTGATTCACTGAGTTTTTGAAAGACAGGTGATCATAGCTACTCCATGCATTAAATAGATTTACTCAATTTTGCTTTGTATTTCTAGTTGCCCTTATCTGAAAGAATCTATCATGCCCTTGAAAGTTTCAATTCACCTTGAATTGACAATCCTATGGTAGACCAGATTTTATGAAGCAGAAACAGGACTTTGCCCTGGGTTGGTCCATGCTTTTGATTTAATGTGATGGTGTACCCGTTACAATACTCTATTAGCAAGTAAAATGGAGGCAGGGTGGAGTGTGTTACTGAGTATACAGCAAATGGCATATTCTACTGCAATGAAAGTCAATTTACTCAGAAGGCAGTGTTTATTTGAAGGACAAATAAACACACTTACTATCAAACCTTCACCAATCCCTCAAGAGTCAAGAGTATTTAAATGTCATGTTCTGAAATAGAACAATGAGATTTGTACTTGCAGCAGAATAACTGGTCTTTAAACACAGTAGTCAATATA
Organism: Leucoraja erinaceus; assembly: GCF_028641065.1. Taxonomy (NCBI): domain Eukaryota; kingdom Metazoa; phylum Chordata; class Chondrichthyes; order Rajiformes; family Rajidae; genus Leucoraja; species Leucoraja erinaceus. Next base: position 50,013,704 of record NC_073390.1, read on the forward strand.
ATAAAAACAATCAAAAAAAGTTCCATAAATTAAAGAAAAGACAATATTAATGCAAAATATTATCCTGTTAGAAGCAGGTTAATTTCTCGATTCAGGGCTTCAGCAGAAATCCGACTTTGATTCACATGGAGAGTTGCTTTAAACAGACACACATTATATACACATACTCAAAAACGCACAACAGAGGATGTACTTCCTACGGCAGCTGAGGAAGCACAATCTGCCACAGGCAATGATGGTCCAATTCTACACGGCCATCGTAGAGTCTGTTTCGCCTTCTCCATCATGGTCTGGTTTCGCTTAGCCACCAAGCACCAAGCACGGAGCCTGCAGCGAATCATCCGATCAGCAGAGAAGATTATTGGCTGTAACCTTCCCTCGATTGATGAACTGTACACTGCAAGGGCCAGGAAACGAGCGGGCAAGATCATCTCTGACCCCTCTCACTCTGGCCCCAAACTCTTTGAGTCATTTCCCTCTGGAAGGCGACTCCGGATTGTCAAAGCTGCCACAGCCAGACATAAAAGCAGTTTTTATCCATGAGTAGTTGCTCTACCCAACAGCCAAAAATCTGTAGCCTCCCTTTGACCTGAGATTTTGTTGGTTCACATGCTTGATCAATGGTGTTTTATCATTAATGTTTTATTATTATTAATGTTTAGTGTTTTCTGAGCCATCCGTAACTGTCACTGTATGTCATGTTGTTACTTGTGCACGGAGCACCAAGGTAAATTCCTTGTATGCGAATACTTGGCCAATAAACTTACTTACTTACATATCTCCAAAGGACACAAAGTGCTGGAGTAAATCAGTGGGTCAGGCAGCATCCTTGGAGAACATGGATAGGTGACATTTCAGGTCAGGACCCATCTTCAGACACGACACAAAATCTATCCACGTTCTCCAGAGATGCTGCCTTAACCGCTGAGTTACTCCAGTACTTTGTGTGCTTTTCATAAATCAGCATCTGCGCTTCCTTGTATTTACACATATCTCCAATGTACTTAATGATTATTGAGTGCTCTGTCAACACTCCCACCAGCCTGTGCATGCTCCTATTCCCAGAAGATATCAGTAAATTGAGAATACTTGCCTCTAAACTATATCCATTAATTCACTTATACAATTACAGTAACATAGCCATTGGGCTTGATTAATAGTTAAATTAACTAATCACTCTAATCTGTCTGGACTATGTGCAGTATCAGACTTCCAATCCCTTTAACAATGGGAATGTTTTTTTTACTTTATCTATCTGATCAACACCTTTTATAATTGTAAACATCTGCATTTATTCACTGGGATATTCTGTACTCACTGGAGCCAATGCAGCCATTCATTAAAATGCAACTCCAAGAAACCTCTACCTACTACGTTACGACATTACGATCGCAATGTTTATGAAACGTTTAGACAGGTACACAAATTGGACAGGTTTAGAGGGATATGGGCCAACGACAGGTAGGTAGGACTAGTGTAGCTGGGACATGTTGGTCGGTATGGGCAAGTTTGGCCTTAGGGCCAGTTTCCATGCTGTAAGGCTCTATGAGTAAACAAAAGGCTGGAGTAACTCAGGCATCGCTGGAGCGAATGGATAACAACATTTAAAGTGGAGGAGGATCCCAACCTATAACATTGTCTCCATAGATGCTGTCTGACCTACTGACCTATTTTTGTCTTTAGCCAAGGATTCCAGCATCTGCATTAACTTGTTTCTCACAATGTAGCCATTTAAATCCAGGTATGATTCTGTTGAATCAGCACCATATCCCTTTCATGCGAATACCCAGTTGCGCAGTGCCTGGATAAGAACACTTATTCCTTGTGCATTATTATTTAAGGTCATAAGGTGAGAAGAACAGAATTAGGTCAACCGGCTCATCAAGTGTACTCTGCCATTCAATCATGGCTGGTTGATCTCTTTCCCCAAACCCTATTCTCCTGCCTTTTCCCCATACCCCTCACACCCGCACTAATCAAGAATCTATCTAATTCTGCCTTAAAAATATGATCTGGCTTGCACAGCCTTCTGTGGCAATGAATTCCACAGGTTCACCACCCAATGATGAAATAAATTCCTCATCATCTCCTTCCGAAAGGAAGGTTCTTTATTTCTGCACATTCACTCTATATAGGCATTTCACTACTTGTATTGCTCCCTTCCCTTTGAATTCCCCAGACTATTTGAAATGAAAATAACATTTCATTAGTCTTTTTCATTATTATATTTTACATCCACTTTCTTTAGGAAATGTTTGCAGAGAGGCACTTAAATCTCTAAGCTCATCTACAGATCTTAGGTTGTGCACTGCGATACAGCTGGTAGAGCTGCTGCCTCACACTGCTAGCGACCGAGGTTCGAACCTGACCTGGAGTGCTGTCTCTGTGGAGTTTGCACGTTCTTCTGTGACTGAGTGGGTTTCCTCCAGGTGATCCGGTTTCCTCCCACATCAAGATGTTTGGGTTTGTATGTTAATTGGCCTCTGCAAATTGCCCAAATGTGTAGGAAGTAGATGGGAAAGTTGGATCACATAGAACTAGTGAAAACGGGTGATTTATGGTCAGTATGGCCTGTTTTCATGCTGTATCTCCAACGGGCGATTAATCCTTTAGCAATAGAAATGGGGTTTTTTTTTTTGTATCTATCTTATCAACACCCTTTACAGTTGTAAATATTTGCATTTATCCACTGGAATCTCCTGTATCAATGGTCTAATGGGCCTGGACTCAGGTGGCTGAGGGGCCGATCTTTCAATCAAATATGACATAATTTAGACTATGGATATACTTTGTATCTAGTGAATAAATTAATGGCAATTGATGGTTCAATGATTCAATGATATTCTATTGTCACGTGTACCTGAGTACTGTAAATTCTTTGTTTTTTAGTTTCTCAAATTTAAACTATTTGCATACAATGCGGTAAAATCACACTGCAGACCTCACCTAAACAGTACACAAAACGTCGCCGCATTGCTGGTACGGACGAAGTTTCAAAAAAATTCTCAGTATAGTCTTATCTTCACGAAGCGATGAATCAGTCCTGCTGCTGCACATAGTTATTTGCGGCCCGCCTGGTGCCTCTCTTTTCTGGGCAAACCCTGCCGCGTCCCCTCTCCAGACCCCCTCTCTGGGTCATTCTCTATTCTTGTCAACCCCCCCCTCCCCTCCTCCTGGGTCCCCTCTTTGCTTTTCCTCAGTGGGCTCAAAGAATCAACTGAATCCCGGGTCTATGTTTATTTAATATTCCACGTCACTACATTTTCTCACCATTGAGAAGCAACTTTGATTTTTTTTCCCCGTCTAGGTTAGTTTAGTTTAGAGCTAATTCGCAGAAACAGGCCCTTCTGCCCGCTGAGTCCGCCTCAACCTGCGACCCCCGTATACTAGCACTATCCTGCACAACAGGGCAATTTTACCGAATCTAATGAACCTGGAATTTAGGATGAGAGGGGATCTTATCCACTATGGACGCCTCATTGATGGCAGCCTCTGCCTAGTCTGTCTGTTTTTTTTAGTCAGTTTTAAAAGATTGTTTTGGAGATTTCTTTAGCTTTTCTATGTGGGGGGGGGGGGGGGGGTCGGGTAAGGGGGAAACCGTTTCCCAGTCACTTCCTGGCGAGGAAGCGACTATTCTCCGAGTCGCGTCCTCGTCCCCCCCTCCTCACGGCCTACCACCTGGGTTGGAGCTGCCTTTCCTGCTGGGGACCCGGACCAGAACTTCAGCAGTGGAGGCGCAGTGCTGGATACATCGCAGAGCGGGCGGTTGGTTACCTGGATCGCAGTTGAAGCTCCGGAGTGTTGGGCCTGTTGCTTTAATATTGGAGCTGTGGTTCGTAGAGCTTCCAGTGCTGGCGGTGCTGACTTCAACATCGCAGAGTCCTGGGGCCCTTTGCCGAAGGCTGCCAGCGTTGAATCTCCGCCCAGCGCGGCCTGTGGACTCCGGTAGGAGGTGACTGACTCGGATGTCCAAGCAGCTGAGGATGTCCTCCAGTCCCGACGTCGGACTTCCATCACCCTGGTGAGCGTGCCTGAACCCCCCCCCCCCCGACCACGGGAGGACAACAGACTGAATTTTGGAGCCTTCCCTCAGTGAGAAACTTTGATCCCGCTGCGTGGGGATATCTGTGTTAAAGTCTATCGTGTTCTGTGCTCTTTATTATTTGTATGGCTGTATGGTGACCACACATTTCACTGTACCAATCAGTACATGTGACAAATAAATGTATCTTGCATCGTGTTATAGAAATATATAAAGGACTGGACAAGCAAGATACAGGAAAAATGTTCCCAATGTTGGGGGCGTCCAGAACCAGGGTTCACAGTTTAAGAATAAGGGGTAGGCCATTTAGGACTGAGATGCAGAAGGGGGAGTTGTGAATCTGTGGAATTCTCTGCCACAGATGGCAGTGGAAGCCAATTCCCTGGATGTTTTCAAGAGTTAGATTTAGTTCTTAGTGCTAAAGTAATCAAGGGATAGTGGGGAAAAAGCAGGTACGGGGTACTGATTTTAGATAATCAGCCATGATCATTTTGAATGGTGGAGCCTGCTCAAAAATTCGAATAGACTACTCCTGCACCTAAGTTTCTATTTTTAATCTGCAAACCTGTATGTCTTCGTAATGTGGGATGAAATCGGAACACCCGGAGAAAACCCATGCGGTTACGGGGAGAACATCCAAACTCCGTACAGACACCACCCATGGTCAGAATCAAACCCAGGTCTCTGGTGCTGTCAGGAGCCAACTTACCTTTGTGCCACCCCTTCTTCATCTCATTTGGCTTCCAATTTAGTATTGTTCACCAACTAAGATTTATTCTCACCAGGTTTAGTTCATCATGCAAGGTCTTGGCTTATGTTCCCAACATAAAGTATTCATAGTACAACTCAGTTTTATGGTCCAATTTCCACATCCTACCAATTTACTGTCTGTGTAACAAGACCATTGTCAACTTTGTGAAGCTATAATTTATGAGAAAAAAATCAAACCGCAAACTGTCTTCAGTAACTTTTCAAGAACATGCACATATCATACCATCTCCCAAGTAATCAACTCTATACTTACATTATTTTTCCCCAGCATCTTATCAGCAAAGTGACTCACTAACCTTCATGTATTTCGGCTAGCTGTGATATCAGCAAACAAATCTGTGGAATATGATTCAATAGTGATAAATTTAGTTGAAATATTAAAAATTGACACTTCAAGTTGGTGAATTAGTGTTGGACGTGCCCAAATCCACTCTTCAGTTGGCAATGAAGATAGACACAAAATGCTGGAGCAACTCAGCAGGACAGGCAGCATCTCTGGAGAGACAGAATGGATGACATTTTGGATTGAGACCCTTCATCAGACTGAGCGTCAGGGGAGAGGGGAACTGTAGCTATGGAAAGGTACACAGTGAATGTAAGATGTGAAAACGACAGGTCAAAGCAGACGATGATCAAGGAAAGGGTCATTGTTGGCTGCGGGGGAGTAGTTAATGAGGCATACAAACAGTAAAATTATTCAGGACAGTGAAACTAGTCATGGAACTACGGTGCTTTGGGAGGGATGTGTAGAGAGAGGGAAAGCAAGGGCCCATTCTTTCTCTCCAAGGATGCTGCCTGCCCCGCTGAGTTACTCCATCATTTTGTGTCTATCTTTGGTGTACACCAGCATCTGCAGTTCCTTCCTACACACCTTTGGTCAGATTTGGCGGCAGCTTAATATTCAGTGTGGACTAACAAAGGATTCGGTTTGTGCTGATAGTTTTGCCAATAAATAGTTCAGCATGTTTGTGGAACCGCCATCTACCGGAGGTGTTGGGAGGAGCATGGAGGGAGGAGACCAACGCTATTAAAGTGCGCTGAGGTTGCAAACTGATCCATTTGGAAAGGTAGCTGTGGAGGAAGAGAAGTCGCTTGAGCAGCTGACAACTGCATTTTATCGAAGGATTACAAACTGTAAGTCAGCGTTTTTAAAAAAAAGTTTTAATGAGAAGCAATGTACATACATCTTAATCATAATATGCGACATACTACGTTTCTTGTACAACTTATTTTTTAACTTTAACCTATAATAGAAAAAGAGAAAAGAAAAAAGAGAAAGAAGATAAGTGAGGATAGTAGTGAAGTGTAGTCCGCAGTAGTTGGCGGTAAGTGAATGATAATTGTTAAGTAGACTGCGTGCTTGAAAATGTGAAAAGAAAAGAAGAAAAAAAAGGCCCCACAGAAAAGGGAGGCCTTAAGAAATGAAAAAGAAAATAAGTAAAGAATCTAAAAAAGGTAAGGCTAAGCAAGAAGGAAAGGGAATGTGCCTAATTCCTAACGATTCACACCCATCACCTAGTTCTAAAAGAGTTACTTTCCAGGGTTGTGTTGCACCATATTACACCTGTAACAAATCAATGAAATCAATGAAAGGTGACCATATTCTTAAGAATTGCTCGTTTTCCTGCTAGAACAAGTCTCATTTCCTCAAGATGTAGTATTTCCGACATATTTGTAATCCACTAAATCCATCTGGTCCTAGTGTTTTACCGTTCTTCAAAGACTTTATTGACTCATTAATTGTAATTTGAGCTCCTAATTCTTCCTGTTCCATCACATTAAGTTTTGGGAGATTATATTTTTCCAAAAAGTTTGTGATTTTGACATTATCTATTGATGCTTTTGATGTATATAAATTTTGGTAGAATTGAGCAAATCTTTTGTTAATCTCTTTGGGTAGTATTATCAATTCCCCTTTATCTGACCTAATTTTAGAAATTGTATGTTCCTTTTCCCGTTTTTTCATTTGTCGTGCCAAGAGTTTATGTGGCTTGTCGCCGAATTCAATATTTTCCTGCTTTGTAATTTAGAATAGTCTAATGATTCTTTCAGATAAGATTCTATTTAATTTAAATTTCAATATTAATACCTTATTATGTTTATCCCTAGTTGGGTCTTTGGTGTTGTCCAAGTCAAATTGTCCAATTGTTTCTTCCCTGTTCCATTTTATTTTTTTTATTTTGAAACGCTTGATATGAAATTACCGATCCTCTGATAAATGCCTTAAACGATTCCCATAATAATGAGGGTGATATACCTGGTGTATCATTAGTCTCAAAGAAAAATTCCATCTGTTTTCTTAGCTATGCACAACCCTGCGGGTTGTTTACAATATGGGGAATAAATCTCCAGAACAAATTTTTATTGGTCATTCCTTCTATTATTAAGAAGAAAGTTAACGGCGCATGATCTGAAATTATACTACTATGGTATTTTGGATTTGATGTAAATGGAATTAATTTTGTATCTACTAAAAAGTAATCAATTCGTGAGTAGGTTTTATGAGTAGAAAGAATATTCCCTTCCAGCTGGATTTGCAATCCTCCATACATCTGTTATAATTGTGTTTTTTATGTACGTATTTAAGAGTTCACTAGATTTAGATTTAATGTTTAATCTTTTTTGTTGTGTTGATTTATCCAAATAATTGTCAAGAACGCAATTGAAATCTACTCCAAATATTACACTTTGATAATTAATCTCTGAGATTAAGTTCAAAATTTTGTTAAAGAATTGAGGTTTATCAAAGTTTGGCGCATAAATATTTACTAAGGTAACTGCGGTCGAGTTTATCTCTCCCGTAACTGACATACCTCCCATCTTTGTCTATTATTTTATTCTTTAGTTTAAATGGTGTTCCTTTTCGAATTATGATTGCTGTACCTCTAGATTTAGTACTATACTACACTAAGTGGGACCCGTTGGGTCCCATGTTCACACGGGAGGGCTGGTCCCCCGACGCAATATTCCACCTCTCCACCAATTCCAATATTGGTGGCCAGTTGGGGGGGCTTTCTGGAGCGTTGGTATGGTTTCTTGTGGTGGCAGCTCAGTCCCTCAAGCCTGATCTGCTGGCAGCTCACTCACGGCTGGTGGGCTGGCAGTTGACATGGCTATTCCTTGAAATTCCATCTCAAGCAGGGTGCAAGGCCACCAAATTCAAGTGCAGTTTCTTACCACTTCAAGCAGGGTGCAAGGCCTCCAAATTCAAGTGCAGTTTCCAACCACTTCAAGCAGGGTGCAAGGCCTCTGAATTCAAGTGCAGTTTTATACCACTTCAAGCAGGGTGCAAGGCCACCAAATTCGTGCAGTTTCATTCCACATCAAGCAGGAAGCAAGGCCACCAAATTCAAGTGTAGTTTCATTCCATTTCAAGCAGGGTGCAAGGCCACCAAATTCAAATGCAGCTTCATACCATTTCATGCAGGGTGAAACCACCATAAAACCACACAAAACACCAAACTCAGTTCAGTAGACATTCAGTGTGTTCAGTTGATTCACAGCTCAGAGTCGTGACCTCTCCCTGCCCCATCATGCAGAGACTGAGCCATACCCATACTTCCGGGTTTTATAACCCCTCCCCCTCCCACCAGAAAAGGTGTGGCCTTCATGGCGTGATTGACAGGAGAGAGATTCTCAAAAAGCACCCAAGCCACCATTTTCAACAAGTAGTGCCTTTCAACTTCAAGCCAAAGCACCCAAGCCACCATTTGCAGAAAGTAGTGTCTTTCAACTTCAAGCCAAAGCACCCAACACACCATTTGCAGTAGGTAGTGCCTTTTAACTTCAAGCTAAAGCACCCAAGCCACCATTTGCAGTAAGTAGTGCCTTTCAACTTCAAGCCAAAGCACCCAAGCCACCATTTGCAGTAGGTAGTGCCTTTTAACTTCAAGCTAAAGCACCCAAACAACCATTTGCATGCAGTGCATTTTTACTTCAAACCATATTTTCATTTTCAAACCACATTAAGGGGACACAGTTGAGTAGACATGTTGAGTTATTCAGAGCTCAGAGAGACGTGACCCTTTGGCTTCATCCATCTTGCAGAGACTGAGTGAGGCACACCACTTCCTGGTTTTATAGTTCCTCCCCCTAGCAGGGGCAGCAGAGAGAATGGTGATTTTTTAAAAAACATTAATATCTCTCTGATTTGTCATCGATGGGGAAAATCCTCCAGTCCAGGAAGGCTGAGGGAGGCTCTGAGCGAGGTGACCAAAGATGACGGCCATAGGTGGCGGCGTTCTCTCGAAAATCGCAGCACAGTGGGCCAAATGCGGTAAAGATCAGACTTTTAGTAATATAGATGAGGATTGGTATGTCTGACCGATCCAATTGGTCCTCAGCCTTATCTGCGCTTGTAATTTCAAGTGTGTTTCCTGTAAAAAAATTATATCGGCAGTGAATGACTTTAATTGTGCCAAGATCTTACCCCTTTTGACTGGGTCATTCATACCCCTTACGTTCCAGCTTCAGATTGGAAGGGGTTAAGCAAAAGTACATTCTTGGCTGTCTGCCAATTACCTCATGTTTAAATCAATTCCCTTCCATCTAATTTCAACTCTGTATAGAGCATTTCATAAATTACGTTTCCAAATCAGTTACACCCATATTAGTATATTATTATAGAATTTACTTAAATCTTTGAAAACAAATCTCGTTTCTTTGATCCACCTCTGAAGGATAGTCCCTGATAGTCTCACTATCTTATCCTAAACTTTAAAACTTGTTAATGACTATATTCTCTTAAAAATATCTTCCAGTAATACAGTTGTATTTATTGCAATTTTACTATGATCTGTCAAACAGGGTCTTTTCTATTAGACCTCAATTGCGGCTCCTTCGGATTAGACTGTTACATATCCTATCTTTTTTTTTATCAGGCAAGTTGAATCCCTTTTGAAGTAAACATTTGGAGGTGAATGTCTAGGGTATGCCAGTCCAGTCTCTCTTGCCATCTTAAACAAGGCTATCCTTAAATTCAAATGAGTTACATCAAAAATCAAAATTACTCAGCTTTTCTCTCAACCATTTTGTCCAGTTTCCCCAAGGTATTCTGCTGTTCTTTTTTCATCCTCTTCATCTCATCAGACATTTCCTTCATCATGGTTTCCATTTCTTTCATAGCTGAGCTGAATGATTTCTTGTCTGGGTCAATGAAGACACACGCTGCATTCTTTTTCCACCCTTGCAATTTCTGCCGATAAATCAGTCTCAACTTTATCAATATGTCCTTTAAAAGTACTGATTTCTTCGATAATCTCGAGCTTCCTACACTGCGTATTCAGGGTCAAGCTTTCGTCTAGGGTGCCATCTCAGCGTGTAGGAGCTAGCAAATTCATTTATTAAAAGTTTTTTTATCTAGATTCCTCAAATTCTCACTTTTACAGTTTTTTCAGCCCTTTCTGCAACTTCATAAGAGCTGTGGGTCTACTCAGGACTTTCTGATGTTGTTTTATGCGTTATTCTCCAGCAGGGGGTACCTGACCTCAATTGCGCCCTTGTAGGAGGGGTCTGTGGGATTCTATCTTGTGCATTTAAGAGTATCAGTAAGCCCCGTTATCAGCGGGAATTCTGATAACTCCTCTTACACGATAAGAACAGCTCCAGTAATTATTTACTGTCTTCCAGCTCGTCTTTTTTATCGCTTTAAAGCATTCTTCGGGAGCAGAGGTAAATGCTGCGCCTCTCACCACTCCATGACGCCACCAGCGTTTTAGATTTTAAAAAAATTTAATAGCATTTCTTAGTCATTTTGTCCAGTTTTTCCCCAAGGTATTCTGCTGTTCTTGTTTTCATCCTCTTGAATTCAATTAGGAGGCATTTAATTCAAAGAAGTTTCCTTTCAGTGGAATAGCTTAGCAGAACAGTTCGATAGTGTTTAACAGTTCACAGCTTCCACTGGAGACTCAGTCCCTGCTGTTTGCGGATGTATAAATCATTGAAGATTATTCATAAGCTTTAATTAGTCAAGAAAGCATTTATAGCATTTACCATCTACTCCAGCGGTGTCAAACACACGTGTCACAGGCCAGATTGCGCAAAATGCGACTTCATGCAGGCCGGATCAGTTGTGTGCGAATGAACACATGCGCGCATGCTCCCAGATTTTGTCGCCTTCGTTTTTTCAACCTGCTCTCGTGTGTCTCAGTCTCTGCTATAACTACAAAGTGTTTCACTTCATGAATTTTATTTCTTATGAAGATTGCCTAGCAAACATTACTTTTATGATTGGTATTAACTTACAGTCGTAGGCTACAAGAAAGTTGTAGCCTACGAAAGATTCAAGATCCAGCTGGCTAACGGTACCGTGTTTTTTTTGCGATCTTGTTTTTGGTCTCTTGTCATGTTTTAGTTTTTTTGTTTATTTTAAGAGTATGTGTGGGTGGGGTGGGAGAAAGCGGGAATTCTGATAACTCCTCTTACACGGGATGCGACTTTTTCCAGTAATTATTTACTGTCCCCCAGCTCGTCTTTTTTATCGCCTAGTTAAAGCATTCTGGCGGCAGCGGAGCTGTGGGCAGCGGCGGCGGAGACCTGACCGGGCTGGAGCCATGACGCCAGCAGCAGCAGTTAGCGTTTTAGATTTTGACCCGGCTGGAGCTGTTAATTAGCGGATGGCTTGGCGGGGTTGATACCTGGCTCGGCCCTGGCTTGTGTTTCATTCTTTGCAGCGCAGAATTACTCGGCCCTGGAGCTGTGGCGGGGCGGCAGCGAAGACCTTACCGGCAGTGGAATGTGGCGGCGGCGGGCAGCGGAGAGTTGGAATAGGCCCTGGAGCTGTTCACAGAATCCACTGGAGACCTGACTCGGTCCCTTCCTGTTGGCGGATGTAAAACTATTGCGATTATTCATAAGCTCGGCCCTAGTCAAGAAAGGCGGCGGCGGCGGGCATCTACTGGCTCGGCGGCTGTGGCGGCGGCGGTGGGCGGCGGCGGCAGCGGAGACCTGACTCGGCCTCTGAGCTGTGGCGAGGCAGCGACCACCCGCGGAGTTCGAACCGTCGCCTCGGCGCAGAGGGAGAACATAGAGGGAAGAGCCAGAGACTTTAAGTTTTTGCCTTCCACCACAGTGAGGAGGTGATTGGTGAACTCACTGTGGTGGATGTTAAATTTGTGTTGACTATGTGTTTTGTCATTTTTTTAAAATTATATGTATGACTGCAGGGAAACAGAATTTCGTTCAGACCGAATGGTCTGAATGACAATAAACGAATCTAATCTAATCTAAGTTGTGATGAGAGAGAGAAAATAACAATGCTATTTTGGCTAAGCTTGTTTTGGGAGCCACACACTTTCCATTGAGCCCGTCCCACTTAGGCGATTTCTTCAACTAGGCTGGTGCCACATGGTCGCAGGGTCACGCCTGTATGGTTGTGAGTAGTCTCCTCAAGTCGCCTAAGGAGGCATTACGTTTTTCTGGTCACCGCTGGATTATGAAATGTTCAAAACGTTTCGCCGTCTGTGGGCTTGACGTGGCTTGTCTTCTCCTTTCGTAGGTTGTCGCCAGGATGACACAGGTTGTCGCCAAGTGACGTTGGTTGTCGCCAGGTGCTGACCGGTGAATTCGATTGGCGACTACCTACGTCAACTGGCGACAGGTACTGGCTACTGAATTATCTTCAGTTGTCTTCAGTTGGCGCCGAACATTGGCCATGCAGACATCAAGATTGAAAATATTGTGAATTATCGCATTTGTTCACTGCATTTTATCAACAGTAAGGCATTCTTTGTGTTTTCTCCTGATTCCTTTGGTATCTAAAAAGTTTTAGAAGTGATAAATCTGGCTGTAAAATCGCCTATGGTTCTCAAGTGGATTTTTATATGCAAAAAGAAAATGCTTCTGAAGCTAAATTTAACAGAATTTTTTTTTTTTTTTTTAAATCGCAAACTATATGTGGGTTTTGAATTACTTTTTACTGAGATACAAGCCAAGAAATGGAATAATTGTTAGTAGTTAATTGCACATAATCCAACTTAGTAAATTGACAACATCTTTAAAAGGGAGTAGGTGTTTAAGCTGTCAGGACATTTTACTATTCGCCAAATAATACATTTCAATTTTTCTTGCACAATTATTTACGACAAAAAGGTTAAGTTCTACACGGGTTTACCAACGTTTTTGATGCCATTTTGATGCTGGTCTTCAATTATGTTAAGGCCAAGCTCCCCACTAGACATTGACTAACACATTTTCAGTAGTTGCTGATCATCTTGATGAAGCTCTTGCAATGCCTCATGAAGACCTTGCGTATTGATTCCTTGTTAGTGATTCCACAATATCGCGCATATTCAATGCTGGGATTGATGTCCTTTACGGCACATCCAAGTTTGGATATATTGGATATGTCCAAAGAGAGGTTCTGTGGAAGACCATGCCCATGCAATTTCGGCAGACATTTGGAAAGCGTGTGGTAGTGATTATAGATTGCAAAGTTGTTTGCCAACCGCCAAAAAAACACTACATAGAAGATTATAGATTGCTTTGAAGTATTTTGTGATAGATACTGCGACAATTGAACAGATGCTCGGACAGAAGACACGCCCGCTGCACTGGCAGTCATAGTAAGTGCTTACCTGAAGTTCTCCTCTTGTACTCCAGAAGGCATTGCGTGGCTGCAGTATGGGTCAGGGGTCGTGACCTCACCTGTCGTGCAAGGGCCCTATAGTCAGAAACTGAATGAATCACAATATTATGACACTCAATATTTCATAATGCATTTTGCTTACATCTGGCAGTGCATCGAACAGTGTAATTCATTTTTCACTTGCTGCTTGCAGAAACCTGACATCTCTTGGCTTTAACCAGCCTGTCAGCATCAGGGACCAGTTTCTGGGAAGTTGTGATTTTCATGTCATTTAGATGTCTGTGTGGCAGCTGCAAGCGCAGTTTGGATTTGTTAATGTTCTTTATGGAGAGGTGTCTGGTCGGAATGAGTGTCTGGCCTGGGAGGGGAGGGGGAGTGTGGTCTGGGGGATGTCTGGCGGGGAGGTATCCGGTCTGAGGTGTGTCTAGTCTGGGGGACGTCTAGTTTGGGGGGGAGTAGGATGTCTACACTGGGGGGGGGGGGGGGTGTATGGAATGGGGGGGATCTGGTCAGGGGGGTGTCTGGTCTGGGGAATGTCTAGTTTGGGGGGGGGGGATGTCTACTCTGGGGGGGAGGGGTGGCTGGAATGGGGGGGGGTGTCTGGTCGGGGGGGGGGGGTGTCTGGTCTGGGGGGGGAGGTGTGTCTGGAATGGGAAGGGGTGTCTGGTCGGGGGGGGGGGGGGGTGTCTGGAATGGGGGGGGGGGTGTCTGGTCTAGGTGGGGGAGGTGTGTCTGGGGGGGGGGTGTCTGGTCGGGGGGGGGGTGTCTGGGGGGGGAGGTGTGTCTGGTCTGGGGGGGGGGAGGTGTCTGGTCAGGGGGGGGGGTGTCTGGTCAGGGGGGGGGGGGAGAGGTGTGTCTGGAATGGGGGGGTGTCTGGTCTTGAAGGGGGTGTCTGGTCTGAGGGGCAGCACATCGGGTGGTTGCCAAACCTAAGTGACGCCTCACCTACCGGCAGGCGTGGTCCGGAGGGACACTGCGCTCCGCCCTGAAGGTGGGGAGCGGCCGCCATCAGCGCAGTGATGAGACAGCCGTCGATGGGAGCGTCCATGGCGGGGCGGGGCGCGCGCCCAACTGCCAGCGCGATTCAAACGGCGCGACGCGGCCTCGCGCTCCCCCTCCCACACGCGCAGTGGCCCCGCACGACGCCACCTCGCGCACGCGCAGTGGTTGCCACCCGCGGGAACGCGCCCCGGGGGCCGCTCGAGGCGCCGCTGCCCGCTTCAAGTGAACGGTTTAATTAATTGTCAAATGCCCATTCTCACATCTGGCATGCTGCCTGGCCCGCTGAGCAGCATATTTGCGTCTATCTTCGGTGTACAGATGTACAGATACACAATAAATGGTCGTGAATATATATATATATATATATATATATATATTTCCCCAAATCATCCCGCTGGCCGAGTTTGATTGAAATACAACAAACATTATTCAGAATTCAAATGATGGGGCTTACAGTCATATTTTTATGGGTACCAGCACACATTGGTATTAGAGGAAACAAAATGGCAGATAAGGTAGCAAAAGAGGTAACAAAAAGAAGTAAGATTGATTTAAGTATTAACATAGGTAAAACTGAAATCAAAGACATTATTAAGCAAAGACTGAAGGAAAGATGGCAAAAGCAATGGGAGGAAGTGCGGAAAGGACGGTGGTTCTACAAAGTCCAGAGGAAAGTGGGAGAAATGAGATGTGCAGGAAAAAACAGAAAAGAGGAGACAGTAATTTCAAGAATTAGATTTGGACACACTGGTCTGAACAGTACACTTTTTATAATAGGCAAGCATAATACAGGCAGATGTGAATACTGTGGGCAAGAAGAGATAATAGAGCATGTCATTGTACATTGTGAGAGGTATGGGGAGGAGAGAGGACAGATGAGTGAGCAGTTCAGAAAAGAAAGAGTACAATTTGATTTGGTAGATATTTTGCAAGGGAGTTCATATAAGTGCTATCAAATCCTGTTGCTTTTTCTTAAGGTAACCAATTTGTTCGGAAGGATATAGGTTATTAGTATAAGTAATGGTGTTGTTTGATCCACACTCCATGCCAGTTGGTGGCGGTAATGCACCAAAAAAGTTGTTTGCCAACCGCGAAAAAACACTATATAGAAGAAGAAGAATCCCACTGGCCGGATTGGACCCCTTCTCACAGATGCTGCCTAAATTTTCCAGTTTGAAGAAGGGTCCCGACCCGAAGCATCACCTATCCATCTTCAGAGATACTGCCTGACCAGCTGAGTTACTCCAGCACGCTGTGTCTTTTTTTAAACCAGCATCTGCAGCTCCTTGTTCAAGAAGGAACTGCAGATGCTGGAAAATCTAAGGTAGACAACAGTGCTGGAGAAACTCAGCAGGTGCGGCAGCATTTATGTAGCAATGTTACAAAATTTTGAGATTTAAAAAATCAAGTCTGCAATTTATCCCATCAGATAAAGCATAAAAAGAAGTTTAATTTGACGCTTTCACAAAATTGCTGGAGAAACTCAGCGGGTGCAGCAGCATCTATGGAGCGAAGGAAATAGGCGACGTTTCAGGCCGAAACCCTTCTTCAGACTTCAACCTTCTGAAACATTGATTAATTTGACACCTAATTCACTTTTATATCTTCAGTATTAAAAAAAGTTATGACCTTTTTCATACTCGGAAATTGGCATCTTGTTCCCTATTGATTTTCCATTGACTTAACACAAAAGCTGTGACCGAGGCCAGTATAAAGCCCATAACTTTATTAAAAATTAAGAGAACTGAAATAAATTTTCAGTTATTATAGATTGAAGCATTCTGAAACAAATATTAAACAATCTTACTTGGATTACAATATAATGTGGATAAATGTGAGGTTATCCACTTTGGTGGCAAAAACAGGAAAGCGGACTATTATCTAAATGGTGGCCGATTAGGAAAAGGGGAGATGCAACGAGACCTGGGTGTCATGGTACACCAGTCATTGAAAGTAGGCATGCAGGTGCAGCAGGCAGTGAAGAAAGCGAATGTTATGTTAGCTTTCATAGCAAAAGGATTTGAGTATAGGAGTAGGGAGGTTCTACTGCAGTCATACAGGGTCTTGGTGAGACCACACCTGGAGTATTGCGTACAGTTTTGTCTCCAAATCTGAGGAAGGACATTATTGCCATGGAGGGAGTGCAGAGAAGGTTCGCCAGACTGATTACTGGGATGTCAGGACTTTCATATGAAGAAAGACTGGATAGACTCGGCTTGTACTCACTAGAATTTAGGAGATTGAGGGGGGATCTTATAGAAACTTACAAAATTCTTAAGGGGTTGGACAGGCTAGATGCAGGAAGATTGTTCCCGATGTTGGGGAAGTCCAGGACAAGGGATCACAGCTTAAGGATAAGGGTGAAATCCTTTAAGACCGAGATGAGAAAAACATTTTTCACACAGAGAGTGGTGAATCTCTGGAACTCTCTGCCACAGAGGATAGTTGAGGCCTGTTCATTGGCTATATTTAAGAGGGAGTTAGATGTGGCCCTTGTGGCTAAAGGGATCAGGGGGTATGAAGAGAAGGCAGGTACGGGATACTGATTTGGATGATCAGCCATGATCATATTGAATGGCGGTGCAGGCTCAAAGGGCCGAATGGCCTACTCCTGCACCTATTTTCTATGTATCTGTGGATGACCTGAAATTAAAGCATATAATTAGTTAGTTATCCAATTGTAGCTAATTCCAAAATTCAATTAACATTTTTAAATAGCCTAAGTGTCCAAAGAACATTCAGACAAGAATTCACAATAAAACATGATTTTAAAATCTCATTTACATTAATTTATAGGCCAAATGGAAGGAATTTAGTGTTCAATTGCTGTAAATTAATGGCCATTTAAATCAGCTTTCGAGTGGGATCCTGTGGAACTCTGTGGAACGCGCTGGTTTAGAACGTTCCCATTGCAGTGGACTTGTACCCCATATGCCCAGAAAAATACTGCGGGATTTAATGGGCCCCCAAATTAGCTACTCGCAACATAAAATTTTGTATAAAGGGATCTTAAGAAGCGCTTTTTAATGTAAAAATAAACAACCTACCTTCCGTTGTCCCCTGCATGAGATCCGTACTGTTGTCAGCGGTCGCGGGTTTAGAGGATGATTTTTACCCTACTATAACAATTAAATGAACCAATTAAGTTTAAAAATAGCTGCAGCGAATGAACCTCGCAGCGATTTTTCATCGGCAACTAAGTAGGCTGAACAACCTCGATTTGAATAGCCGAGAGAAAATCGTGTTTTAAACACGCCCCCTTCTCAAAGGTGCCAAAATCGCGCACACGGGCAACGACAGATCTACAGCGCCGCTGAAGGTAGGTTTTGCAGCATACCTAATCTATGGCACGAAGGAAATAGGCAACATTTCAGGCCGAAATCCTTCCTTAGTCTGAAAAAGGTTTTCATAGAAACATAGAAAATAGATGCAGGAAGAGGCCATTCGGCCCTTTGAGCCAGCACCGCCATTCATTGTGATCATGGCTGATCGTCCCCTATCAATAAACCCGTCCCTGCCTTATCCCCATATCCCTTGACTCCACTAGCCCCTAGAGTTCTATCTAACTCTCTGAAATCCATCCAGTGACCTGGACTCCACTGCCCTCTATGGCAGGGAATTCCATAAATTCATAACTCTCTGGGTGAAATGTTTTTTTCTCACCTCAGTCTTAAATAATCTCTCCTTTATTCTAAGACTGTGGCCCCTGGTTCTGGACTCGCCCAACATTGGGAACATTTTTCCTGCATCTAGCTTGTCCAGTCCTTTTATAATTTTATATGACTGTACTGCGAGAGAAGAACAAAAGGAAGAGATAAAGACTTTGCCTTCCATCACAGTGAGGAGGTGTTGGAGATTCACTGTGATGGATGTTTATGTAAACTGTGTTAAATGTGTGTCTTGGGTTTTTTTTTGTAATGTAAAAAACTGTAGAAATGAAACTTCAAACCTAGGTTTGAATGACAATAAATAGCATTCCATTCCATTTCCATTCCAGTCGAAATACACCTGGACCATTTCTGACACTTCCCTACAATTTCTTGACCTCACTATCTCCATCGCACGTGATAGACTTCTGACTGACATCCACTATAAATCCACTGACTTCCATGACTATCTAGACTACTCTTCTTCCCACCCTGCTTCCTGTAAAGACTCCATCCCCTACTCCCAATTCCTCTGTCGACGCCGCATCTGCTCCCAGGATGAGGTGTTCCACACCAGTGCATTCCTCCAGCCTATTGTATCTATCCTAACATGAACCTGTTTTGATCATTGTTGACAACTGCATATTGCTTTTACTACATGACCAGTTTCAAAAGTAAATCATGAGTGCTAACACTTTAGGACCAGTTGGATTTATGTTGAATATGCTCTTTTTTTAAAAAAATCAGTAAACTGTGCCAGATGACTCTTTATTTATCCAGTAAGTTCTGAACTTTGTTCCAATACTCATTTTTTGAAATCATTATAAAATAATGATAGAATAATTACAGCTTTACATGTGTTAAACCCCAGGCTTTCTTTTTGCAGATACTGTTCTGGTTGAGAATTGGAATTGCAATGAGGAACATGAATATTTTGATTCTCCTGTGTGTGGCTGTGGGGTCTGTTCACTGCCTAATCGGAAAGTCGAAAACATCGGCGGTTGAGTCCGATTTGGGGATGAAGATTTTCAATCAGGTTGCTATGTCCCAACCAACAGAAAACATTGCCATGTCTCCACATGGAATGGTATCATTGCTTTGGATACTTCAATTCGGAGCTGATGGAATAACAAAAAAGGAATTGAACGGTGTTTTGAAATACAAACGACTTGGTTTGTTTAACTAGTGTCTTATACCAACCGTAACCTTCCTTCTGCCTATCTGAACATGTTCAATATGACTTTGCAATTTGAGATCTTATTCCATTTTGCGTTGATGTCTTTGCAATATATTTCTTTACAGTTGTTGATTTTTATTTTTGTAAACTATCCACCAGGAATACTATCTTCTTTGGGCATTGCTCTCAAATTGTCTTTTGGAGAAGGTTCTTTGCAACATTTTTCTGATGTTTCCAGTAGTGGGAGAGTCTAGGACTGGGGGCACAGCGTCAGCATAAAAGAATGTGCCTTCTTAAAACTGAGATGAGGAGGAACTTCTTTAGCCAGAGGGTGGTGAATCTTTGGAAATCATTGCCACAAGTGGCTGTAGAGGCTAAGCCATTGGGTATTTTTAAAGCAGAGATTGACTGATTCTTGATTAGTAAGGGTGACAAAGGTTATGGGGGGAGGGGGAGTTGGGAGAGGCAGGAGATAGGCTATTTGGCCCATCAAGTGTACTCTACCATTCAATAATAGCTGATCTATCTTTCCCTCTTAACCCCATTTTCTTGCCTTCTCCGCATAACCCCTGACACCTGTACTAATCAAGGATCTAGCTATCTCTGCCTTAAAAATATCCATTGACTTGGCCTCCACTACCTTCAGTGGCAATAAATTCCACAGATTCACCACCTTCTGACTAAAGAAATTTCTCCTAGTCTCCTTCCTAAAGAAACATCCTTTTATTCTGAGGATATGACCTAGTCCTAGACTCTCACACCAGTGGAACTACGTCATGATCTTATGAACATTTCAAATGACTGTTACGTGACAATGATGGATTGTTGTTATTCAGTGAGAAAACAATTGGCTGCTTTCTTTCATTTCCAAAATACTTCATTATTTTCCCTTTGCTTTTCTTGACATGTTCTTTCAAAATCGGTGTTTCTAGCTTGGTGGCTTTAAAAATATGGCTGTTTCAATGCAACTTCTATCTTCCTCATTTATGATAATCACATTTCCTATCCTTTTTTCATATTGTGTCCTGCCTAACATTGATTCTTCATCAATTACTACTTTAAGTTGGCAAAACATTATTTACCAAATGGACAAGATGGTGCCTTCATTTGCATAGCATTGGACTCGATTGATAATGTACCTGATAAAATATTTTAATTCATAGATGTCTTTGCCATGTGTAATTAATGAGTTATTTTGGATACTTAGACTTATATAAAATTATAGACACAATAGCAGTAGAGGAAAATCTTTAGGGTGAGCGATGGAAACTAGAATGGAGATGTGCGGAGCAAGTTTGCTTTTTAGAGGGTGTTGGGGGACTGGAACGCATTGTCAGGAATGGGGGTGGAAGGGGATAGGATAGTGGCATTCAAGAAGTTTTTAGAGACACGCGGATATGGAGGGATATGGATCACTTGCATGTTTCTCTTTAGTAACCAAGTGCCTCAGATTTGAATGGTATACGATTTAGAAATGGGTACTGAAGTTTTCCAAGTTAACAGCCTTTCTATATTGATTTTCTTTTCAGGTACTCATTCACGGCTCAAAAATGTACATAAGTCATTAACTAAACACAAAAGTAATGATGTCGTTACTTTTGCTAATGGAATATTTATACCACGTGGCCTTGTATTACGAAAAACCTTTATTAAGCGGTGTTCTAAAACTTATCAAACTGGACCGACAAATGTGGATTTTGCTGATTCTGAAGCAGCTGCATCAACAATCAACAAATGGGCTGAGCATGGGACCAAAGGTACATCTTCCATAAATCTGGCTATCATACCAAAGGTGCTGCATTTGACCCATTGTCTACTCTGCCATTTAATCATGGCTGATCTATCTCTCCCTCCTAACCCCATTCTTCTGCCTTCTCCCCTCAACCCCTGACACCCATCCTATCTATGTACCTGTCCTACTATAGTAGGAATGTCTGAAGATTGATATTTATAATATATTGGTATTTCTCGTCAAGGTTGCATGTATTTTTAGTTTCCCAATTTTATCCAAGATTTATTTGTGTGTCTGGGTGCATTATTTTAACAATTATTGCTGGTTAAAGATGTTCAATATAATGTAGAGATTCTAAATTTTAGTTTAGAGACACAGCATCGAAAGAGGCCCTTCAGCCCACTGAATCCATACTGATCATTGTTCACCCATTCACACTAGTTCTGTTATCCCACTCTTGCATCAACTCCAAACTCATAGAAACATAAAAATTAGGTGCAGGAGTAGGCCATTCGGCCCTTCGAGCCTGCACCGCCATTCAATATGATCATGGCTGATCATCCAACTCAGTATCCTGTACCTGCCTTCTCTCCATACCCCCCGATCCCTTTAGCCACAAGGGCCACATCTAACTCCCTCTTAAATATAGCATGAGGCAATTTAGAGGCCAATTAACCTACAAACCTGCGCGTCCTTGGGATGTGGGAGGAAACTGGAGCACCCGGAGGAAACCCACGCCGCCTTGGGGGAAAATGTGCAAACTCCAGCCAGGAGCTGAGGTCGTGATCAAACCTGGGTCTCTGGCACTGTGAGGCAGCAGCTCTACCAGCTGCACCACTGTGCCACCTTTTTATCTCAAAAACCTTTTGTAATCTCATTTATATTTATAAAGGTGGAAAGCCCTGTGTTACCTGAAGTTCCCTTTACAATGTGGTTTGATTCTTTAGGTATGATCACAGAGATAATTTCCCCAGACATTCTGGATGAAACTACCAAGCTTGTAGTCGCCAACGCAATATATTTTAAGGGTGCGTGGAAATCTAAATTTGACGTAACAAAGACGCACGACGAGGGTTTCACTGGAGCTGATGGAGATGTGTCTCAAGTTCCTACGATGGTCCAAACGTCAGTATTCAAGCTTGGTAAGTCTAACAGAATGGTATCATGTTTAAGCTAGCTAACAGAGCAGTACTTTGCCCAAGACATAAAATATACCCTCATGGGTTTTAATTTGCCAATTAAATTATCTTTTCAATTTCTGACTCTAGGATTTTGGTTTGTAACAAACTACAAATATTATTGATCTATAGTTATCTCATGCTCATTGAAAATTCCAATATTGTTGCTGGCTGTCATATTTATTGGTTCAGCACAGACCACCAATTGAACTTGGGGAATCATTTTGGTTTAGTTTAGAGATGCAGTGCGGACACAGGCCCTTCTGCCCACCGAGTCCATGCCGACCAGCAATCCCCGCACATTAACACTATTCTACACACACTAGGGACAATTTACAATTTTACCAAGCCAATTAACGTACACACCTGCACTTCCTTGGAGTGTTGAAGGAAACCGGAGCTCCCGGGGAAAACCCACGCAGGGCACGGGGAGAACGTACAAACTTTGTGCAGACAGCAGCTGTAGTCAGGATTGAACCAGGGTCTCTGGCGCTATAAAGCAGCAACTCTATCACTGCATTTCTGTGCTGCCCTTATCTGTGTCACTTAGTGAGTAATTGCTTTAACTAATCAAGCAGGGGGATTCTGGAGATAGGCACAAAAGGCTGGAGTAACTCAGCAGGACAGGCAGCATATCGTGAGAGAAGGAATAGGGAATAGGGACATATTAAGCCAAGTGACAAGGAGGGGCAGTGACGTGACTTTGTTGTGGGTCCCAGCACACATTGGTGTTCTAGGGAATGTAAAGGTGGATACATTGGCAAAGGAGGCTGTAAAAAAAAGAAACATAGAGGTAAACTTACAACTATCCAAATCTGAAGGAAAACACATTGTGTGGAAGAAAATAAATCAGGAGTGGCAACAATACTGGGAACAGGAGACAAAGGGGAGACACATCTATTCGCTACAAAACAGAGTGGACATTACAGCAAGAAGAGGGGGGAACAGGAGGGAACAGGTAGTATTAACAAGATTGAGGATAGGACACACTCACCTGAACAGCACATTAAAAATATTGGGAAAACACCCTACTGGGCTGTGTGAGGAATGCCATCAACCAGAAACAGTTTAGCATGCCCTAGTTGCATGTAGGAGATATGAGACAGAAAGAGGATTTATGATCATTGAAATGTGGAAAATTGGATTGACAGAAATATCAGTAAAGAACATTCTAGAGTGTGGAGGGAAAGGAAAAGGAATACAGTTGTTGTTTGATTTCTTGAGGGCCTCTGGGCTTATAAAAAGGATCTAATATAAAGACATGAGTACTGTGGAATGAAACCAGAAGGTGGCAGCAAAGCAACATTGTGGATGCCGGCTGCCGTAAAACTCCAAAGAAGAAGAAGGAGGAATAGGGACATTTCAGGTCAAGACCCTTCTTCATACTGGTTAGGGATAAGGGTATTGAGAGTTAAGACCCTGTCCCACTTGCGTGTCCTTGGCGTTGAGGCGCACGGGCGTAGGTCCCACTGAGAAGTGCGGAGGGGTATGGAGTTGTGCGCGGTATTGCACGACGCTCCGAAATTTTGTAGTTAACGAAATCTTCGCGCGGCACCAGCCTGTCGCGTAACTGACGGCCAAAGTGGGCCTCAGAGGGAACACAACGAGGTCCTGCCCACGAACACCAACGCGCAGCGACCCGGGACTCGCGGTAGACACTGTTGGTGTTAAGATCGCCTCTGCTAAGGCGCGGAGGTCGCCCATCAGACGTCCTGCCCGTACTGAGTACTCCCGTTTCCTCCAACCCTGTTCTTACTGCCCAGTTGCCTGCCTCAGGATTTGTTCCGCCAGCCCCCAATGTTACGCCCGCCCCGCGTCCTCCCGGCCCTATTTTGCTGGCCATTCTGTTACGCCCGCCCCGCCTTCGCGGACCACACGTTCTGGTCATTCCATACGGGTCCCCACCTCAGGTTCTGGGGGATTGGGGGTGGGGTGGGGGGGTCCTGTAGCAGCACCTGCTGGTGCTGGTAGGTAGTCGAACCCTGCGGTCGATTATCTTGGCCATGTGACTGTGGGAGGGGTTTTGTTTTTCCGCGTTTTCTGGGCTAGCCCCATTCATTACTTCGACCACTGTTGCGGTATGATCGTTTTTGTATTAGCTGTCGTTTGATCCTTGTCATTTTCACTGCTTTGACAATAAAGCTCGTTTGTGACTGTCAGTTTCTTTGTTGAACTAAATTAAGGCGCATGTTGCAATCAAAAGCGCTTGAACAGTTGGTTGGGAAGAAATCCAAATTGTTAGAAAGTCTCAACTGGCTAAAGTAGCAAGCAGCTCACTTTCTCTCATTTAAGTCTTGCTGTGGTGGAGTGCATTTTAAACTGCCGCTCTCTGACCTACACAAGGGTTACATTTCGTGAGCCCTTAGGTGAGTGAGTTTTTGGGTATGTCGGAGTCACCATCCCATGTCCAAAGTAACTTGAGTATTCACTGTCTCAACTTCATCCAGGATACGTTCTACGGCGTATGGCCTTCTGAGAAGAACCGCCGTCACTGTCGACTTGTTTCCCATGTAAACTTGAACGATCGTATGGGGTCGTCGAAATTGCAAACTCCCTCAATTGTACCAGGGGAATCAAAGACCAGAGGACATGGGTTTAAGGTGAAGGGGAAAAGATTTAATAGGAATGTGAGGGGCAACTTTTTCACACGAAGGGTGGTGGGTGTATGGAACAAGCTGCCGTAAGAGGAGGTAGTTCAGGCAGGGACTATCTCAACGCTTAAGAAACGGTTAGCCAGGCACATGGATAGGACAGGTTTGGAGGGATATGGGCCACATGCAGGCAAATGGGACTAGTGTACCTGGGACAAGTTGGTCGGTGTGGGCAAGTTGGGTCGATATCCACACTGTATCACTCTATTATGGAATGGGCACTCAATTTTTTACATAAGTGCAAGGTTATTTAAGAATGCATATCTGTAGAGTTCTTGGGCTGTATACGTGTTTGTGGTATATGCCACTATCTTTTTCTGGTAGTGAGGGACATATTGGACACTAATATTTAATCTAACCTTTGTTTCTATATTGCTAATGATAGCACACAACTCTGTGTTCTGTACTTTGAACAGGGAGATTCCCTGCTGTACAAGAAAATAGTCTTCGTTTTAAGATGATTTGCTTTTGTTTTATAGGTAAGGCCAGTACGCCTAACAAAGTGGAATATAATGTTCTCCAGTTATCATTCTTTGGGGGACTCAGAATGTTTATTATCCTTCCAGTGGATAGTAGCACCCCACTCACTGAAATAATTCCTCACATCAATGTAAATAGTATAAAAGCGTGGACGAAAATCTTGAAGAAAGAGAAACTCGACATTTCTATACCTAGGTGAGCAAGAAATATTTGGCCCTATTTGAAATCTGTTATATATTGAAGCATACTCATGATGTGCCGGAGAAAGCATTCTATCTGGATGCATCACAGCATGGTTTGGGAACAGCTCCATCCAAGTCCGCAAGAAATTGTGGACCCAGCCCAGACCATCACACAAAACAACCTCCCTTCCATTGATTCCATCTACACTTCACACTGCCTCAGCAAGGCCACCAGAATAATCAAGGACGAGACACACCTTGGTCACTCCTTCTTCTCCCCTCTTCCATCAGACAAGAGGTACAAAAGTGTAAAAATGCATACCTCCAGATTCAGGGACAGTTTTTTCTCAGCTGTTATAGAAAGATAGAAAATAAGTGCAGGAGGAGGCCATTCGGCCCTTCGAGCCAGCACCGCCATTCATTGCTATCATGGCTGATCATTCCCCATCAATAACCCGTGCCTGCCTTCTCTCCATATCCCTTGATTCCACTAGCCTCTAGAGCTCTATCTAACTCTCTCTTAAATCCATCCAGTGATTTGGCCTCCACTGCCCTCTGTGGCAGGGAATTCCACAAATTCACAACTCTCTGGGTGAAAATGTTTCTTCTCGCCTCAGTCTTAAATGGCCTCCTCTTTATTCTAAGACTGTGGCCCCCGGTTCTGGACTCGCTGAACATCGGGAACAATTTTCCTGCATCTAGCCCGTCCAGTCCTTTTATAATTTTATATGTTTCTATAAGTCCCCCTTCATCCTTCTAAACTCCAGTGAATACAAGCCTAATCTTTTCAATCGTTCCTCATATGACAGTCCTGCCATCCCAGGGATCAATCTTGTGAACCTACGCTGCACTGCCTCAAACACAAGGATGTCCTTCTTCAAATTAGGAGACCAAAACTGTACGCAATACTCCAGATGTGGTCTCACCAGAGCCCTATTCAACTGCAGTAGAACCTCTCTGCTCCTATACTAAATTCCTCTTGTTATGAAAGCCAACATTCCATTAGCTTTCTTCCCTGCCTGCTGTACCTGTACGCCAATTTTCAGTGACGGGTGTACAAAGACCCCAGGTCTCGCTGTACCTCCCCCTTACCTAACCTAACCCCATTGAGATAATAATCTGCCCCCTTGTTTTTGCCACCAAAGTGGATAACCTCACATTTATCTACATTATACTGCATCTGCCGCACATCTGCCCACTCAACCTGTCCAGGTCACCCTGCAACCTCCTAACATCCTCTTACCAGTTCACATTGCCACCCAGCTTTATGTTATCCACAAACTTGCTAGTGTTGCTCCTAATTCACTCTTCCAAATCATTAATATATATGGTAACCAGTTGCGGCCCCAACATCGAGCCTTGCGGCATTCCACTCGCCACTGCTTGCCATTCTGAAAATAACCCGTTCACTTCTACTCTTTGCTTCCTGTCTGCCAACCAATTTTCTATCCACGTCAACACCCTACCCCCAATACCATGTGGTCTAATTTTAGTCACCAGTCTTCCATGCGGGACCTTATCAAAGGCTTTCTGAAAATCTAGATACACTACATCCACTGGCTCCCCTTCATCCATTTTACTTGTCACATTCTCAAAAAAATTCAAGAAGGTTAGTCAAGCATAATTTTCCTTTCATAAATCCATGCTGATTTGGACTAATCCTTTTACTGCTATCCAAAAGCCCCATTATTACCTCTTTAATAATTGACCCCAGCATCTTTCCCACCACCAAAGTCAGGCTAACTGGTCTGTAATTCCCCGTTTTCTCTCTCGCTCCTTTCTTGAAAAGTGGGATAACATTAGCTATCCTCCAATCCACAGGAACTGATCCTGAATCTGTTGAACATTGGAAAATAATCACCAATATGTCCACTATTTCTGGAGCCACCTCCCTGAGGACCCTGGGATGCAGTCCATCAGGCCCCGGAGATTTATCATCCTTCAGTCCCATTAGTCTACCCAATACTATTTCTTGTCTAATGAAAATTTATGTCAGTTCCTCGACCCACTTAAATCCTCTGTCCTCCAGTAATTCTGGGAGATTGTTTGTGTCTTCCTTAGTGAAGACAGATTTGAAGTCTTCTGCCATTTCTTTGTTCCCCATAATAATTTCACCCGTGTCTGCCTTCAAGGGACCCACATTTGACTTTGCTACTCTTTTTCCCTTAACATATCTGCTATCAAGCAACTGAACCATCCTATCACCAACTAATAATGGATGGGATTTATATAGCGCCTTTCTAGATACTCAAGGCGCTTTACATCGCATTATTCATTCACTCCTAAGTCACACTCGGTGGTGGTGAGCTACTTCTGTAGCCACAGCTGCCCTGGGGCAGACTGACGGAAGCGTGGCTGCTAATCTGCGCCTACGGCCCCTCCGACCACCACCAATCACTCACACACATTCACACACATTCACACGCAGGCAAAGGTGGGTGAAGTGTCTTGCCCAAGGACACAACGACAGTATGCACTCCAAGCGGGATTCGAACCGGCTACCTTCCGGTCGCCAGCCGGACACTTAGCCCGTTGCGCCATCTGTCGTCCCAACTAAAGAGAAGTCCTAACCTACCATTTCCCTCATTGGAGACCCTTGGACTATCTTTAATCAAACGTTACTGGACTTTATCTTGCAGTAAATGTTATTCCCTTTATCCTGTATCTGCACACTGTGTGAACGGCTTGATAGTAATTATGTACCGATTTGTCTTTCCGCTGACTGGATTGTCCATGACAAAAAAGCTTTTCTCTGTACATGGGACAATTAACTAAACTACTCTGTGAAATGCAAACCTGTGTAGAAATTGGATACATATAAAATATTTCCAATTGACCTTTCTGCATCCTCCAGTAGATTCAGCCGGCTCCAAATGCTGAACTAACTTTTTTTAATCTGCATGTTTTATTTGTAGATTCACTGCTCAGTCAAAGACTAACTTCGAGGAACTACTTACACCTCTTGGATTCAAAAATATATTTGATAAACAGAATGCGAATTTCAGAAAGCTCTCTAGTAAGTTAATGTGATGGGAGCAGAATTAGGCCATTCGGCCCATCAAGTCTACTCCGTCATTCAATCATGGCTGATCTATCTCTCCCTCCTAACTGCATTCTCCTGCCTTTTCCCCATAACCTGTCCCATCCCGACACCCGTACTAATTAAGAATTTATCCATCTCTTCCTCGAAAATATCTATTGCCTTCGCGTCTACAGCCTTCCATGGCAATGCATTCCACAGATCTGAAGAAATCTGAAGAAAGTCGTTCCACATCACCTTCTGAAGAAATTCTGAAGAAATTCCTCCTCATCTCTTTCCTAACGAACGTCCTTTAATTCTGAGGGTATGACCTCTGGTCCTAGAGTCTCCCACTAGTGAAAACATCCTCTCCACTCTATTCTGGCCTTTCACTATCCTAATGAAGTACCCCCTCATCCTTCTAAATTCCAGCGAGTAGAGGTCCAGTGCTGTCAAACAGTCATGTTAACCCACTCATTCCTGGAGACATTCCTGGTAAGTAGTATTTATTGTCTGAATAGCTTTGTAAAAACATATTTGCCTTGCAAATAAATTGTGACAATCTCTTGCAGAGTTTAGTCATCTGTATGTTTCCCAAATCCTGCAAGAGGTTAAAATTGAAGTAAACGAGGAGGGTACGAAGGCTTCTAAAATGACAGGCAAGTATGCCAGCATTGTAAACTTAGGCCAGAGTAAAGTGCTATTCGAATAATTTTAATATATTTTGTCATTGAATGATGACGATCAGTTTGGCTAAAACCAACTCTCCAGATGGAAGTTGTTTTTTTGGCTAAGTTGATCTAAGATGTATACTATACGCAAAGTGCTTTGAGCGGCTGATCTTGGCTCACCTCAAAGCCAGCCTCCCCCCCCCCCACACTGGACCCCCATCAGTTTGCCTACCAGACCAACAGGTCTACAGAGGACGCCATATCGGCGGCCCTACACTCAGCCCTGACCAACCTGGACAGCAATAACACCCACATCAGTTTGCTGTTCATTGATTTCAGCTCCGCCTTTAACACTGTCATCCCCGCTAGCTTGATTACCAAACTCAGCAGACTTGGCATCTCCACTTCCCTCTGCAACTGGACACTGGATTTCCTCACCAACAGACCACAGTCTGTTAGGGTCAACAACCTCATCTCCTCCACTATAACACTGAACACCAGCGTGCCACAGGGCTGTGTGCTCAGCCCTCTCCTCTATTCTACTCCCTCTTCACCCATGACTGCATCCCTAAGTATGGTTCCAACGCCATCATTAAATTTGCCGATGACACCACGGTGGCAGGGCTGATCAGTGACAATGACGAATCAGCCTACAGGGAGGAGGTCCAGCACCTGACAACCTGGTGTGCCAACAATAACCTCGTCCTCAACTCCAAGAAGACGAAGGAAATTATTGTTGACTTCAGGAAGAACAGAGGGGGCAGACATACCCCCATCCATATAAACAGGACTGAGGTGGAGCACGTCTCCAACTACAAATTCCTCGGGGTACACATCTCGGACGATCTGTCCTGGTAACTCAGTACCACCAAACTGATCAAAAAGGTGCAGCAGCGCCTTTACTTCCTGAGGAGGCTCAAGAAAGCTCACCTGTACCCCCAGGCCCTGACCAACTTTTACCGCTGTACCATCGAAAGCATCCTGACCACCTGCTTCACGGTATGGTACAGCAGCTGCACCGTAGTGGACAGGAAGGCACTACAACGGGTGGTGAAAACCGCTCAGCACATCATCGATGCCCCGCTCCCTGCCATGGATGCCCTCCACCGAAAACGGTGTCTGAGACGGGCCAGGAAGATCATCAAGGACCCCTCTCGTCCTAACCATGGACTGTTTGCCCTCCTCCCATCAGGGAGGCGGTACAGGAGCCTCAGGTCTTGCACAAGCAGGATGAGGAACAGCCTTTTCAACAACACACTTACATTGCTGAACTCGGAGTCCAGTCGCTAGATATCTTTGGTCTCTCCATCCACATTGTTAACCAGTAATCTTCTTACTCTAATGTATGCTTGTTCTGTACTTTTTTTAATTCCTATCTTGCACTATGACTATGACCAGACGCTAAACTGCATTTCGTTGTAACTATACTTGTATCTGTGCAATGACAATAAAGTTGAATTGAATTGAATTGAATCTTGCAGAAAGAAGCAAGGATGTCATTTTTACATTTATGAATGGCATTATATCCATATCACTCTGAATCTTTCCTATCCATCTAGCTGTCCAAGTGTCTTTTTGAATTGAATTGAATACAATTTTATTAGCCAAGTATGTATACATACAATGAATTTGTCTTGGTGCTTTGCTCACAAAAGGATAAAAACACGATATACAGCAGACAATTAAAAATAAACCATTATAATTTAAACATGTAGAAATAAAGTACCAGAGTAAAAAGAGGCCAGGGACTTTTGGCTGTTGAGCAGATCTACTGCTCGTGGATAAAAGCTGTTTTAAATGTCGCTCCTGTACCTACATCACCCACTTCCTCTGATAGTTTGTTCCATATGTGCACTTCCCTCTGTGGTAAACCTTGCCACTTGAGTCCCTTTATAAATCTTTACCCCTCCACCTTCTCCCCCCCCCCCCTCCCCCACTTCTTCCACACATTAAGTCTATGCCTTGTTCTAGGCTCTCATACCCTAGAGAACAACTTCATGCATTCAAATTGTCTGCCAAATTGTTGGAAAACTGGGCTTCCCTCCTTTATTTCAAGGTTTATTGAGCAGCTATTTGCTTTGACCAGTTGTCTAGGTGACAGGTTTTACTCTCTGATATGGCAGCATTTGGTGAATTGCAAAATATCACCAGTAAACTTCCACATGGGCCAAAAACTAGCACTTGTGAAAGCAGAGTGGGACTAATCAAGTGCTAACTGAATGTATCTTTAAGAATACACAGTACCACCATTTAAGATTGCCATTTTACACATGAAATCAAATTTTAAAGTAAAACTGCAAGTAATATATAGCTTTGATCTGCTTTGCACAATGCATACATTATGGTCGGATTGCTCCCAACTACTGTGAAACTGTTAATAGTGTTGTTTCCGTTACAGCTGCAAGGCTTCTGTTTAAGTCACGCTCTACTCGATTTGCAGTAAATAGACCCTTTCTTTATGTCATCTGGCACCAATCTACAGGTAAAAAAATCTTTGATTTTAAATTGCTAAAAATAATTGTTTAATTGGTTTAGGTTAGTCTGGAGGTTCAGCGTTGAAACGGGCCCTTCAGCCCATCGTGTCCACGCCGACCAACAATCCCCACGCATTGACTCTACCCTACAGTAGGGCCAATTTTCATTTGTACCAAGCCAATTAACCTTAAAAACCTTCAAGAAAATTTGCTCAGTTTTTGGACTGAGATGAGGAAAAACCTTTTTCACACAGAGAGTTGTGAATCTGTGGAATTCTCTGCCACAGAAGGCCAATTCACTGGATGTTTTCAAGAGGGAGTTAGATATAGCTCTTCAGTCTAATGAAATCAAGGAATATGGGGAGAAAGTGGGAATGAGGTGCTGATTTAGAATGATCAGCCATGATCATATTGAATGGTGGTGCTGGCCTAAAGGGCCGAATGGCCTACTTCTGCACCTATTTTCTATGTTTCTATGGATCAGCAATGTTGCCTCTCTGTGTTTCCCAGAGGTGCTGCCTGACCGGCTGAGTTACTCCAGCACTTTGGCCTTTTGTGTTAGCCAGCATCTTTGTTTCTACATTTTGTTGTTTGGATGCTCAATGTTGCCAAATAGTCACGGGATCTTACAGTGTAGAAATGGGCCCTTCGGCACAACTTGCCGACACCAAACAACATGTCCCATCTACACTAGTCCCACCTGTTTGTATTTGTCTCGTATCCCTCTAAACCATGCTGTATCTTTCGATCAATTCAAGATAAAATATGGAATGAAGATTTTCACAGATTTCTTTCAAGAACTAGATGCAAGTATGTAATTTGTAATTCTGTCATAAGATCTCCTTGAACCACTTCAGAAACGTGGTCAACTAGGACATGTAGTGACAGAGAAGGGCATTGCATATAGTGAATGCTCTAAAAATGAGTGAGGTGCTAGAAATGAACAGGACTACTGTCGCCCCGGATGGTTAATTTGTCATCAATAATATAATTTGTAGAATGTTGCATCACTATAACATGTCTCTGAGTTTCTTTCTTAAGGGCCTGTCCCACTTACGCGGCCTTGGCTCGTAAATTACGCGACCTCGTGGTCGCTTTAGGCGTACACGCAGGGCCAGTCCCACTTAGAAGCGCGGAATTGTGCGGGGCTCCGATAATTCTGGCTGTGGCCGAAATCTTCGCGTGCCAACGGCCTGTCGGCACGCAGGCGCATTGCGGTCGGCTTGAAGGCGTATGCAGCGTCTTGACAGCCTACTCCTAGCGCATGGCGTTGCGTGATGACGTCACCGCCCGACGCCGTGCAACGCCCAAATTCAGTCGGCCCGCCTCCTGCCCAGCTGATTGGTAAGCATGACGCAAATGACGTCACGCGCGAACTTAGCGTGAACTTCGCGTGAACACCACTTCCGTTTGGTCGCGCCAAACACACGCATTTGCATGCAAGTGGGACAGGCCCTTTAGTCGCATAATCTTTCTTGCACTGCAGAGATTTCCTTCAGAAATTATTTCATTCACTCTATGTATTTAGCTTCAACATTTGCTTCAACATTCGGCAAGCATTTCTATGTTCTCAACCTACTGGAAAGTGTGTAGGGCATAGAACCTCCATTTCATTTGGAATAGTTTGGAGGACCAAGAAACCAAGAACTAGTGTACGGGTGAATAATGGTTGGGCTGAGGGGGCCTGTTTCCGTGCTGTGTCTCCAGGCTCTACTTGTTATCTTCACTCTTTCCAAGGACTTCCAGTCAATGAGCCTGCTAACTGTGATAAGGTGAAGGAAGTGTAAACATTACATTGGTATAAATAACTACCTATTTCTGGTATATTTTTCTATAAAATGAATTTACCAAAATATCATGATCCTTAAACTGCAACTGAATGGTGTATGCAACACTGTTGTGCATGCGCAGATTAGTACCATATGGAAAAATGGTGAGACTTGGCCATTTGAAACACCATTCTCTGAAGGTGCTGGTCGACAAAAACATTTTTACTCATTAAATGTTTTAGCCAGAGTATATCAGCCAAGATATTAATTTTGACAAGATATGCTTCAATATCGTAATTCCAATTTTAATCACTTGGCCCGTCTGTTCTCTTGCACTGTTCACCACTTACTAATTTGGATTATCTTGGTTTAATAGTTTTATATACTTGTTCTTGTAAAGTTCTACTTCATTGCATGTTCTTCGAACTCCCTTCCACATCCAATCTCCTTGGTGGTATTTGTTTGATCTTTTCCTGCTTTGTGGTTTGAAATCCGTTATTCCCCACAGCTCTGGACAATATCCAGTATTTTGTTGCAGGATGTGAATCCTTTATAAAGAGAATTGTTTTTGGATTGCTCCGAATATGTGCACATGTCCCAGAACCTGTGGGTCCATAAAGGTCATGATTAGATAGAACATTAATTTAGGAGATTGGTATCCATCAAACAAAAACTTTAATTCTGTTTAGAAGAAGAATGTTCAAACTAAATAACCTTAAATCCATGCATTTGTGGTCTGCTTAACTACAATCGTGGGAGAGTCTAGATCAGACGCCTCAGAATTAAAGGACAGTCCTTTCAGGAAGGAGATGAGGAGAAATTTCTTTAATCAGAGGGTGGTGAATCTGTGGAATTCATTGCCACAGAAGGTTGTGGAGGCCAAGTCAATGGATATTTTTGAGGCAGAGATAGATAGATTCTTGATTAGTACAGGTGTTGGGGTTTATGGGGAGAAGGCAGCAGAATGGGGTTCAAAGGGAAAGATGATCAGCCAAGATCGAATGGCAGAGTAATAAAATTGATGGGCCGAATGGTCTTATTTTGCTCCTATCATAAACTTATGAACAATGATAACTTGTTACGATGTGGCCTCTAACTGCTTTTCTGTTCTGACTTATTTATAGAAACCATCCTTTTCATTGGACAATTTGCAAAACCATAAGAAGGCAAAGTTGAAGGAAAACAATTTAGAAACTTGGTCAAACATTCATGGAAGAAATATCAAATTGCTTTTGAGTAGTTTATGTTGTTAAAAGCTATTTTATTATTTATGACATGTGAGTTGAAAACTAGTTGAATAATATGCCTATTTTTGCCTTGCTTACAATGATTAATTGCAATGTTTCCTCATCATCTGTATGCAACTGCTTAATTTAATCCAGTATTGTAATTATTCAAGTCATGATATAATCAAATATTATTTTTGACCTAGAAATATTCCGAGCGTTTCCACACAAAATGCCAATTGTTTGATGGCAAATAGGGGTTGTTCATGGACAGTTAAAGGGTTCTACTTGAAGCAAATGTGATATTAACTAAAGGTGTTGGATGTTATTTTGAGTAGTCCAAGATAACTTTGGAATATCCTTTTTTGCAGAGCTATCCCCTTAGGTGCCATTAGCTGTATTTAATCCATCTCAAACTTCTACACACAAGGCAAGTTTATCAAGTTTAATGTCAACCTGGGGGGAATCTATCTTTTGGCAAATAACTGAGAAATACCAGTTGATTTCCTTGACTAAACCCTGCATTAATGATTGGAACAGGATATGAGGTGGATAAATGTGAGGTTATCCATTTTGGTGGCAAAAACAGGAAAGCAGACTATTATCTAAATGGTGGCCGATTGGGAAAGGGGGAGATGCAGCGAGACCTGGGTGTCATGGTACACCAGTCATTGAAGATAGGCATGCAGGTGCAGCAGGCAGTAAAGAAAGCGAATGGTATGTTAGCTTTCATTGCAAAAGGATTTGAGTATAGGAGCAGAGAGGTTCTACTGCAGTTGTACAGGGTCTTGGTGAGACCACACCTGGAGTATTGTGTACAGTTTTGATCTCCAAATCTGAGGAAGGACATTATTGCCATAGAGGGAGTGCAGAGACGGTTCACCAGACTGATTCCTGGGATGTCAGGACTGTCTTATGAAGAAAGACTGGATAGACTTGGTTTATACTCTCTAGAATTTAGAAGATTGAGAGGGGATCTTATAGAAACTTACAAAATTCTTAAGGGGTTGGACAGGCTAGATGCAGGAAGGTTGTTCCCGATGTTAGGGAAGTCCAGGACAAGGGGTCACAGCTTAAGGATAAAGGGGAAATCCTTTAAAACCGAGATGAGAAGAACTTTTTTCACGCAGAGAGTGGTGAATCTCTGGAACTCTCTGCCACAGAGGGTAGTTGAGGCCAGTTCATTGGCTATATTTAAGAGGGAGTTAGATGTGGCCCTTGTGGCTAAGGGGATCAGGGGGTATGGAGAGAAGGCAGGTACGGGATACTGAGTTGGATGATCAGCCATGATCATATTGAATGGCGGTGCAGGCTCGAAGGGCCGAATGGCCTACTCCTGCACCTAATTTCTATGTTTCTATGTTTCTATGAGGATCAAATACAGATATGAAAATCAAATGGTAAAGATATATTTGAATTGAGAGAACACTTTTAACTAAATCCATATTTTAATACATTTTTCTCCAGGTGTAAATTTTATTGGTTATGTTTGGAAAATGTTTGCTTTATTAATACCTCCTCTCTCAGTCCCCAAAGTGCATAAAATGTGAAATGTAGTGGGAAGTTTTTTTTAAATGTCCTTCAAAATTTGGTTGATTAATTATATTTAATAGCTTGTTTTTCAATGACTTGTGCAACTTGGTACTTCAAAAATGAGATGTTTTGCGTAAACAATGGAGAACTTGCAGCATTTCTATCAATAAAATAAGTTGATCTGCCATTTGTGTATCAATGCTTTTGTCAGATAAAGATAGTTAATCTAATTGTTAGACAATTTGCGGAGCAAGGAACTGCAGATCATCAGTTCATAAGTAAGAGCAGGATTAGGCCATTCGGCCCATCAAGTCTTCTCTGCCATTCAATGATGACTGATCTATCTCTCCCTTCCAACCCCATTATCCTGCCTTCTCCCCATAACCTCTGACACCAGCATTAATCAAGAATCTACCCATCTCTGCCTTAAAAATATCCATTGACAGCCTACACAGCGTTCTGAGGCAAATAATTCCACAGGTTCACCACCCCCTGACTAGAGAAATTCCTCCATCACCTTAAAAGAAGGTCCTTTAATTCCGAGGCTATGACCTCTAGTCCTAGACTAGTGGAAACATCCTCTCCACATCCGTTCCACCTAAGCCTTTCACTATTCGATAAATTTCAATTCGGTCCCTCCTCATCTTTCTAAACTTCTGTGACAACAGGCCCAGTGCTCTCAGATGCTCCAAAGATAGACAGACACCAAGTGCTGGAGTAACTCGGCAGGTCAGGCAGCATCTCTGGGGGAAGAGGGATGGGGGACGCTTTGGGTTGGAACCCCCTTTTTGTTACAGACTTTAGACGGTTTCCAACCAGAAATGTCATCCATCCTTTTTTTCCAGATATGCAGCCTGACCTGTTTATTTACCCCAGGACTTTGTCTATCTTTAGCCAATTTGCAGTCTGGAGACTCGTGTCCAAATTGCAATGCATAATGACTTCGAAATTGAAACCACCTTTATGGACACATTCATTGTTTGAAGACATAATGTATATAGCAACATGAACATGTTTGAAAATTTTATGGTATATGGATGATCTAGTATTGGAGTTCCTCAGTTTTATAATTTTTGTAAGAATAATGAATAGCTTTGTCAGCACAACTTTAAAATGCCACTTAAATCACCAATTGCATTGCAAGAACATTATTGCAAAACCATGCTCACTTGCCAACATCTGCTGAACAAGTTGCGAATATTTGATCATTGGTTCTCCAGAATAATAGTGTAACTGTGGGCAGATTTAATCAAGCTTGTTGCTTGCATGGACTAAATTTAGATTTATTTGGTAATACTTCAGAAATACCTTAAATTACATGATCCTATTTTTGCATTTGGATAACTACCCAATACTTGGACATCAATTGAAGAGGGGATATGTTTTTATTAGCCACTGTGTTCTGGTTCCATAGTGCAAGACCTATAAATAGGAATGTTACAACATTTTAATATTTTAAAAATCAAGCCTGTAATTTATTCCATCAGATAAAGCATAAACATAACTTTAATTTGACATCTAATTCACTTTCATGTTAAAAAGGTTATGGCCGTTTTCATACTCGGAAATTAGCAACTTGTTCCCTATTGCTTTTCCATTGACTTATCACAAAAGCTGAGACCAAGGACAGTCAAAAGCCCATAACTTTCTTAAAAATTAAGAGAATTGAATGATTTTTTTAGTTATTACAGATTGAAGCATTCAGAAACAAATATAAAACACCTTACTTGGATGACCTGAAATTAAAACATATAAACATAGTTAGTTACCTAATTGTAGTTAATTACAAAATTGACCATTGTGACGGAAATAGTAATAAACACCCAGACTGCCTTGAAAATTCAAAAATCTGATATTCTCAAGATCAGAACATTAATATTATTATATTATATGCTGTAAGTGTGTAACAGATAGGCAAATAAATTACATGTTCTAGCAATAGACCAAGTCTTTATGGAGAAGATCAGTTGCTAGCTGGTGCTTTGGCATATCGTAATCAGTAGCATCATCATACTCCTCAGATTGTAACCAATAAACAACTCAGTTAACCGTGTTTTTCCTCAACTTTTCAATTTTGGCATTGTAAACTATAAGTTTTTACTCTTCAAACTACGCATGACACTCCTTTCTGCCCACTACTTTCCCATTAAGAATGTCCTGTAGATCATCATATTTGGAGGAGTCGAAATTCGGATAATCTCTGCGAATGCTGTGTAAATCAGTCTCTTTTGCTGGGCATTTGGATTGACAATTTTGCATTTCGTCTTCGGAGACATCTGTTTAAAATGATAGAGGGAAAAAAAACACTGAACAGCATTAACAGAAACAAGTTAATATTTGCAGTTTTAGAAAAAAGGTAGAAATTATAAAGTTAAACGCTAAAACAAATAGTAAATACCCAACAAAACATTCATATTCATCAGTTTCATCAAATGAATTAAATTCATCTAATCAATTAAATTCATATAAATTCAATTACTAGATCTAAACATCTATCCATTTCTTAAGAAAAGGCTTTTTTTTAAAGATAGCCTAAGTATCTGAATAACAAACTAATCCCATTCACACAAGAATTCACAATATAATATGATTTTTAAATCTCACTGTCATGAACTTATATGCCAAATGGAAGGAATTTAATGTTTAATTCCCATAAATTAATCTAGAAACATCCACTCTCAATATAATCAAAATTATTATTTTTTGCACAATACATGTGACTAAAACTGTTGTGAATATTTAGTCTAAAAATATGGATTATGGATAGGCAATTACACAATATATAGATGATTTAGATGTTCTTGTGACATGATTGTCCAAAAAAAAGAGAATTTTAATCATCTTGCGAGTGGGTATTTCTGGAATGCGATCGATTGGAACGTTGCCGTTGCCATGAATTTTAACCCCATATCGGCAGGGAAGACATGGCCGAATCGTTTGGGGACTAAATAACATTTTTGTATCGTAAAAGTAGACTAAAGCCACCCCAAGAAGCAAGATTATATGTGAAATAGACCACTTACCCTTTGTTTTGTCCTGATATTACGATCTGTCACGTTGAAGGCGTTGAGGGAGTTCGAAGTCACTTTTTACTTTAATCCAACTATTAAATTCTCCAGCAATTTAAATTTTTTTTAAAAGGGGAACGGAATGGATTGATTTTTCTTCATCGACTAGCAGCCCGAGGAAATCCCTCTCCGACAAGTGATAAAAACCTGCATTTTAATCCCCCCCCCCCCATCAAAGGTGTCGGAGTCGCACACAAAGCCAGTGGCAGATCTGCAGTTCCGCTGAAGGTAGGTTTTGTAACATCGCTGCTATAAATGTTTTGGAATAAACATGGTGGCGACAGGAGGGATGATAGAGGCAAATGAACAAGCTTCTCCAGATGAGTAAAAATCTGCAGTGTGACATTTGACATCTTCATCATGAGGGTGTTTGAAAGGATAGATCAAGAAGGTTCCACTTGGAATCCAAAACTATGAAACATTGGTTTAAAACGTCCAAAGTTTGGTCCACATGCTCAACGTGCTGGAGTGCCACTGATCCAGGTAATCCCAGGCTGTTCAGGACTTCTGCCACTGCCCTCAACCAGCTCAGCCCGACAGCCAACATCCCTCTCCTCACCTGACTGCCTCTGCATCCCGAGGGTGGCACCACTTGAAGGCAATACCCGGGATCCTCTCTTGCCGGCCCACCCCTTGTGTCTGTCGCACCTGTGACCCCCCCCCCCCCCCCCCCTCCTCCTCGACTCTCCAGTCTTCGAGACTGACTGAGCTTGACAGCTTCTGAGCTTCCCCTGTAGGGTCTTTCTTCATGGTGGCAAACCAGGCCGATAGCCTTTGGCAGCCCACCAGGTCAGTCTTTGTTCTCCATTGGAATCTTCAATGGTGTCTAGTTTGCTACTGGTCATAGACCTTGTGATGATCATCATTTTCTCCCCAGAGCTGAGCTGTTGGAGCAATGCTTCCTCAACATCAAATCAGTCTGAAGAAGGACCCCAACCCAAAAACTCAGCTGCCTATTTGCTCCACAGAAGCTGACTGATCCATTCAGTTCCTCCAGCACTTTGTGTTTTGCTCAGGTTTCTGCATACTGGTGTGGATTACTGTATATGAAATAAAGAAATATAGAAAAGAGGAGGCTGTTTGGCCCTTCGAGCCTATCGAGCCTGCGATCATTGCGATCATCAATCAATGTGGCTGATCATCCACAATCAGTAACCTGCACCAGCCTTCTCCCCAAAGCCCTTGATTCCACAAGCCCTTAGAGCTCTATGTAATCTCTCTTTTAAATTCATCCAGTGAATTGGCCTCTATTGCCTTCTGTGGCAGAGAATTCCACAAATTCTCAACTCTATGGGCGAAAATGTTTTTTTTTCTCCCCATCTCAGTTTTAAATGGCCTCCCATTTATTCTTAGACTTAGTTTCCACTGGTTCTGAACTCCACCATCATTGAGAACAGTTTTCCTGCATCATTTCCTGCATCCCGCAAGGCTCGGTGCTGGGACCGCAGCTATTTACAATATCAATGATTTGGATGAAGTGATTTAAAGTAACATTAGCAAATTTGGTGATGACACAAAGTTGAGTGGCAGTGTGAACTGTGAGGATGAGAATGCATGGTGACTTGGATAGGTTGGTGGAGTGGGCAGATGCATGGCAGATGAAGTTTAATGCGGATAAATATGAGGTCTACTCATCTCATGATTTTGTACACCTCTCTAAAGTTTTACTAAAGTGCATTTCGAAAGTTAAAATTGCATAATAGTCGAGGGTATGCCTAAAGTGAGTTCAAACTCAAGAGTCGAGAATGTTTAATTGTCATCTGAACTGTTAGTCTGTGCAAGTTATAAGCTAAAGAGACAATTAATATCCATGCTATGATATCTTTGGTACACCATCACTCAACAAAATTACACTGTTTAATTTATTTTACCTCATATTTTTATTCTATTTTTCTAAATATATGTTATTCTCTGATGTTGATCAAAAAGATCAATTCATTTATTTTGGCAAGTAAAGTACGTGAAGAAAATTTGACAGAGTGGAGATGAAGCATTAAAAATTACACCAATTATTTGCATAATTTTCCAGATAAATCCACCCCTCAAAATTGTCTGGTGTGTAATGTGATCTGTTCTGATGTCCTGCAAATGAGTCAAATGCTGTACAGTCATGAGTAAATCACATTGTTTCTGTCCCTGTGATGGAGGGAGACACATAAAGCAACTACAGTTAGTTGGGCTGACTGTATTGTCAAGGCTCTTGCACTAAGGATAGACACAACATGCTGGAGTGGCTCAGCAGGACAGGCAGCATCTCTGGAGAGAAGGAAAACATAGAAACATAGAAATTAGGTGCAGGAGTAGGCCATTCGGCCCTTCGAGCCTGCACCGCCATTTAATATGATCATGGCTGATCATCCAACTCAGTATCCCGTATCTGCCTTCTCTCCATACCCTCTGATCCCCTTGGCCACAAGGGCCACATCTAACTCCCTCTTAAATATAGCCAACGAACTGGCCTCAACTACCCTCTGTGGCAGAGAGTTCCAGAGATTCACCACTCTCTGTGTGAAAAAGGGTCTCCTCATCTCGGTTTTAAAGGATTTCCCCCTTTTCCTTAAGCTGTGACCCCTTGTCCTGGACTTCCCCAACATCGGGAACAATCTTCCTGCATCTAGCCTGTCCAACCCCTTAAGAATTTTGTAAGTTTCTATAAGATCCCCTCTCAATCTCCTAAATTCTAGAGAGTATAAAACCAAGTCTATCCAGTCTTTCTTCATAAGACAGTCCTGACATCCCAGGAATCAGTCTGGTGAACCTTCTCTGCACTCCCTCTATGGCAATAATGTCCTTCCTCAGATTTGGAGACCAAAACTGCACGCAATACTCCAGGTGTGGTCTCACCAAGACCCTATACAACTGCAGTAGAACCTCCCTGCTCCTATACTCAAATCCTCTTGCTATGAAAGCCAACATGCCATTCGCTTTCTTTACTGCCTGCTGCACCTGCATGCCTACCTTCAATGACTGGTGTACCATGACACCCAGGTCTCGCTGCATCTCCCCCTTTCCCAATCGGCCACCGTTTAGATAATAATCTGCTTTCCCGTTTTTGCCACCAAAATGGATAACCTCACATTTATCCACATTAAACTGCATCTGCCAAACATTTGCCCACTCACCCAGCCTATCCAAGTCACCTTGCAGTCTCCTAGCATCCTCCTCACACCTAACACTGCCCCCCAGCTTAGTGTCATCCGCAAACTTGGAGATATTGCCTTCAATTCCCTCATCCAGATCATTAATATATATTGTAAATAGCTGGGGTCCCAGTACTGAGCCTTGCGGTACCCCACTAGTCACTGCCTGCCATTGTGAAAAGGACCCGTTTACTCCTACTCTTTGCTTCCTGTTTGCCAGCCAGTTCTCTATCCACATCAATACTGAACCCCCAATGCCTTGTGCTTTACAAGGAATGGGCAAAGATCTGAAGAAGGTCTGAAGAAGGGTCTCGACCTAAAATGTCGCCCATTCCTTCTCTCCACAGTTGCTTCCTGTCCCACTGAGCTCCTCCAGCATTTTGTGTCTACCTTTCGGTTTAAACCAATATCTGCTTCCTACACCTCTGTACTAAGGCCCTGAATTGTGATGAATAGTCAATATTCCATATTTGTTTATATTAGGCAAAAGTCTACCTACTGATCCCCATTAACTATTTTATTAGCACTCCACTTGGTCAAGGTGATCCTATAGAGGTGTATAAAATCATGAGATCGGGTAGAAGCGCAGAGTTACTTGCCCAGAGTAGGGGGAATCGATAGGTTTAAAGTTAAGGAGAAAAGATTTAACAGGAAAGTGAGAGGTAAATTTTTCACACAAAGGGTGGTGAATGTATGGAACGAGCTGCCAGAGGAGGTAGTTGAGG
This sequence comes from Leucoraja erinaceus, assembly GCF_028641065.1. Taxonomy (NCBI): domain Eukaryota; kingdom Metazoa; phylum Chordata; class Chondrichthyes; order Rajiformes; family Rajidae; genus Leucoraja; species Leucoraja erinaceus. The sequence continues at coordinate 50,056,775 of NC_073390.1, forward strand.
CAGGGACTATCGCAATGTTTAAGAAACAATGGGACAGGTACGTGGGTAGGACAGGTTTGGAGGGATATGGGCCAAACGCAGGCTGGTGGGACTAGTGTAGATGGGACATGTTAGTCAGTGTAGGCAGGTTGTGTAGTCACTCTGCATGACTATGACTAAGTTGTCCCGTACATAAATGTCAACAGACATTAATTCAAGTTAAGAGTACGACAACCTTTCTGTTTTCTAATTTTTCAAAATCTTTAGTTGAATTTTAGTTGAATTTTAAAATAAATTAAGACATTAACAAGAAAACTATGACATTTGTGTGATTTGTTCAGAGTGTGCGCCTAAAATTACAAATATTAACCCTCTTTTGTTTGTTGGCCATTAAGACTTAAACACATCAAATTTCCAATACCTCCGCAGTTACGACTGAACTATACAAGTGTTTTTAATGTATAAACATTATCTTCTGTTGCAGTTTCACATATGTTAGGAGAACAATTTATAATTGTGATTATTAGATGATTTACATGCAAGCTTGACGTACATATAAACAAATCAATACAAGTTATATAGACATTGTGTGCCAAATTGCCCAAAGCAAGAACCATATCCTACACTGTAATTTAAGCAATATGGGGAAGGGTTGTACCTGTACTAAGGCTCTTAAGTTGGCAGAAGACACAATATGGATTTTACTGAAGAAGGGTTTCGACCTGAAACATTGCCTATTTCCTTCACTCCATAGATGCTGCCTCACCCGCTGAGTTTCTCCAGCATTTTTGTCTACCATGGATTTTCAGTGGTTGTGGGGAGAAGGCAAGAGAATGTAGGAAATGTGGTAGTAACATTTCCCTGTGATGTCCGTCCCAGATATACAGACATCAGCCCTACCTATTCGACCAAGCGTTTCTTGTTCTGTTTACTTGGCCAAGCATTGCAACTATGAACAATGTACTAATATATTCAAACAAAATTCACACTGGAGAAAATGATTAATTGTGGTTATCCACCACTTTGATCAATTCATGCAGGAAGCTCTGCCTGTGAATTGGGGTGAGAACGGGGCAGTTACCATGGGGATGGAATGTGCTTCTCTGAGGAGGTACACATACAACAGCAGATTTAAGAGGTAGATTTAATGAAGCCAGTGGAGAGCAGCAGATAACTGCGCTATAAAACCACCATGACAATATTGCAGCAGTTTTAACAGTGAGCTGCCGGGAGCAGGATGCAACTTAACGGAGGCAAGGTGCAGCCAGACAATTGCAGATGGCAATTGACAGTAGATGAGAAGGTCAGCTCAAGTCCACGTGTCAACAGACGTGTGATGCTCCTCTCAACGGCAACACGCACCTAACTCTTCTCATAGAAACATAGAAATTAGGTGCAGGAGTAGGCCCTTCGAGCCTGCATCGCCATTCAATATGATCATGGCTGATCATCCAACTCAGTATCCCGTACCTGCCTTCTCTCCATACCCCCTGATTCCTTTAGCCACAAGGGCCACATCTAACTCCCCCTTAAATATAGCCAATGAACTGGCCTCAACTACCTTCTGTTCCAGAGATCCACCACTCTCCTAACTGAGCGTGCGTGTTCAAGCCCTGTTTCGTTAATAAAACCCGTTTGATTCATAACGCTTGGTTTACCACAACATGACACTAATTAGTCCAAAGTAACCCAACCTGTAACCAAGTAGTTTGTGTAAAAAAACTTGGTCATGACCCTGTCCTTGGCTGAAAAATCAAGACATATTCATGAAGTCAATAATGAACTCTTTAGTATGTACTTAGGAACAGAGGCGATTCACTCTTGAAAGACAGGTGATCATGGCTTCTCCATGCATCAAATTGATTTACTCAATTTTACTTTGTATTTCTAGTTGCTGCCTCCACTGGCTTCATTGACTCGACCTCTTAAATCTGCTGTTGTATGTGTACCTCCTCAAAGAAGCACATTCCGTCTCCATGGTAACTGCCCCGTTCTCACCCCAATTTACAGGCAGAGATTTCTGCATGAATTCATCAAAGTGGTGGATAACCACAATTAATCATTTTCTCCAGTTGTATTTATTTGAATATATTAGTACATTGTTTAGAGTTGCAATGTGTAGCCAGTATGCTGAGAATTTTAAAATCAACCCAACTGCAAATGTTTTTCATGGATAAAATTAATTTACTGCAGAATCCGTTTTTAAAATTGGCCATCATAAAAATCAATGAATTGACTGGAAATGATTTTGCTACTGTTAGACTTACTAGCTGTGTCTGACTTACTAGGTGTTTCTGAGTACAGCTACAAAGACCAAACAGAGTCATAGAATAGTAAGATTAAACGAGCTTACCAGTTTGAAGTTTGATCTTTATTTTATGAGGAGGAACGTTGAGGGAATACGTGAAAGAAGCCCGCTACGACGCATGCGTGCCATCCTTCAAAGCAGCGGTGTGAGGTCACAGATACACTATAATGACCTAAAATAATAAGATTATTAAAGAGATACCAGTTTAAGATATGACCATTCGAGGGTGGGAGCGGAGGGCACGTATTACCTCAACGTTCCTCCTCATAAAATAAAGATCAAACTTCAAACTGGTAAGTTCTCGTTTAATCTTACTATTTTACTTCGGAGTCACGTGAGTGACTACGTGAAAGATTTCAAAGCTCTGTGACCTCATGCCGTGGAAACGAGTCCATGCTTCACAACTGCCTTGGTAGTTAGGGAGAAATTGTTAATTATATTCAAAACCATTCATACCAATTATTTAATGGAAATGATAAATAATATCTAATTAATTCAAATTATAACCCTGTATTCTTCAGGGATAAATTATCATACAGAACTTCAAATGTTCCCCGAAAAACGTTCCCATACTGCTAACTGGTTTGTTATAACATTTCTGAAACGTTTTCTCTGACAACCATCCTGCGATCCTGAGGATTTGGTCCATGGATACATGAAGGCATTTTGCTGCGGATGTAGCTGCAGCCCTGGTGGAGTGATATTTAAATATGTTATTGTCCACTCCCGCCTATCTTAACCCATATTTCAGCCACCACGAAATGGTCTGAGTTACACTCTATGGTACAGTTTCTTATAGCTGATTAAAACACCATTTCCTTGCCTCTGATAGCCTTTGTACTTTCACTGTATAACAAAACGTGCTTCACTATACAGAGGCGTTTGTCCTCCGGGTAGGCCATCAATTCTATGACCTGCTCCGCTGATCCTGGTCTATTTTGTTTAATAATACGGTCCTGGATCACAAACCCCAAACTTCCTGCCGCCATAGTGAGCCATCCAGTCTTACTTTTTGCAATAACTGGACCTTATGTGCTGTGACTAGCGCCATCAGCATTACCATTTCTTCGTTAGTTTATCCAGATTTAATGCTGTAGCCGGCGACCAATTCCTTAGCAAGGTCAAGACCACACTTACATCCCAGATATAGTAGTATCTTATTTTGGTGGCTTGGTGTTAACATTGCCTCTTAAAATTTTAACTACCAGAGGATGTGATCCCACAGACTGTCTTACTGTTCCTTGCCACCAATAACTTGACAATGCACTTCTGGCACTATTCACAGTGCTGTAACTCAGTCCTCAATACAATACAATACAATACAATACAAATTTATTGTCATTTGAGCCCCAGTGAGACTCAAACGAAATGTTGTTTCCACAGCCATACAAACAAAGACAATGTCCTCCAGACATACACATAATTAAATTCACACAAACATCCATCACAGTGAAGCCACTGTGATGGAAGGCAAAGTCTTTTCTCTCCCCTGTTCTCCGTGTCTCTCCCGATGTCCAAGCCCCAGGCGGGCGATGATGAGTCCCACGGCCATTTTAGGCCGCGCGGGGCGATTTACGGCCCCGCTCCCGGTCTGAAAGTCCAAGGTTGGAACCCCCACGGGCGATGGTGAGTCCCACGGCCATGAAGCCGTGCCGGGTGATGTACTGTCCCGGTCCGGGTTGTTCCAACCCCGTGACACCGGCTGGAGAAGTCGCGTTGCGGGAGCTCCGGGAAGCGGTCTCTCTCTCTCCCCCCGACCCGCGAGCTCCCGATGTCCCGACAGTCCACCGGACCTGCGGCTGCGTTGCTGGAGCCTCCATAGTGCAGGCTGGTGAAAACTCTAGCACCGCCGGAACATCCTTATTTCTGTGGTCCAGAAGGTTATTATGGCAGTAATTAGTCCATTTTTAATATGACCTAAATACTGTATTTGTGTAGACCTTCTTTGTGCTGCTGTGATCATGTCCACGGTTCTTTTGATAGCCCCATGTCCCGTAGCGGTCTTTTAGAGTCTACAACCTACTAAATCAATATTTTCTATGACATGGATAGCTATGCTGAGTTACTGGATGCACCAGTAACCTAGGACTATGTCTTACAGTTATACATAGTTCCAGCACCATGTCCTGTACCCCGGAAAACCATAGTTGGGTAAGCCAATCGGGTACGTAGACATCCCAGATGCCGATTCCTGTTGAATTCCCTTAGTACCCAATTGATAAAGTAGGGAAAGGAGGAAATACATAAATGAAATCCCCCCCCCCCCCCCCTAGTGCAGTGAAACAGCATCTGTAGCTTCTGCCTCAGGATCTGGTACCAATGATACATACCTCGGTAACTGGTGATTTATCTGGATTAGTATCCCTGGTAGATACGTAGCCGATAACCAAATATTCCTTTGGACACACCATTGCCAAATTGAATTTGCCAATTCATCACAAGATGTTGATATATTTCCACCCATATGACTTATATATGCCACCACCGAGGTATTATCTATCTACCATCTAACATGCTGCAGTTTCATTCCTGAGTAATAAGATTTTAGACCATGAAATGCACTTAACATTTCTAAGTACTTATACCCTTAGTGTTAGCGTAGGTTAACAGTAGGTTAGCTTCTTGTATATTCCCTCGGAACATGGACCCGTTGCAGTTCGCATACCGTCCGAACAGGTCCACGGACGATGCGGTCTCCCAGGTCTTGCACACCGCTCTCTCCCATCTGGACAGCCAGAAGGGGGGCTACGTGAGGATGCTGTTCATAGACTACAGTTCAGCCTTCAACACGATAGTCCCCACCAGACTGGCCGGGAAGCTACTGGAATTGGGGCTCAACACCTCCCTGTGTGCCTGGGTCCTGGACTTTCTCACCGCCAGGCCCCAGGTAGTCAAGATGGGAGGGAATACATCAAAGTCCCTCACCCTGAGCACAGGATCGCCCCAGGGTTGCGTCCTCAGCCCCCTATTGTACTCCTTGTACACACATGACCGTGTGGCTAGGTTCAGCTCCAACTCAATAATTAAGTTTGCTGATGACACTGTGGTGGTGGGCCTGATCTCAGACAATGATGAGAGGGCCTACCGGGAGGAGGTGGCTGATCTAGCACTCTGGTGCCAGGAGAACAGCCTCCTCTTGAACATCAAAAAAACGAAGGAGCTGATCATGGACTTTAGGAGGGCACATCATCCGAGGACGTACACTCCATTGAGGATAAATGGGGATCCTGTGGATAGGGTGAACTGTTTTAAATATCTGGGAGTCCACATCTCTGAGGATATGACATGGTCATCACACACGCCTCAGCACTGGTGAGTAAGGCAAGGCAGCGCCTTTACCACCTCAGGCAATTGAGGAAATTCAGAATGTCTCCGAGGATCCTCCAGTGCTTCTATGCAGCGGCGGTGGAAAGCATCTTGTCCGGGAACATTACCATCTGGTTCGGGAATTGCTCTGCCAAGGACAAGAAGGCTCTGCAGAGAGTAGTGCGTTCGGCCGAACGCACTATGGGAACTTCACTCACCCCCCTGCAGGAACTATACAACAGGAGGTGCAACTCCAGAGCAAACAAAATCATGAGAGACCTCTTCCACCCCTGCAACAGACTGTTCCAGCCGCTACGGTCAGGCAAACGCCTCCGTTGCCATGCAGTGAGAACGGAAAGGTTGAGAAGGAGTTTCTTCCCAGAGGCAATTAGGACTGTAAACGCCTTTCTCACCAGGGACTAACTGTACAGAACGTTTTTCCTTCTATTATTTATTATGTAAAATAATATGTGTGTTATGATTGTGTTTATAATTTGTTTGGTTTTTTTGTTGTTCCGCGAGCATTGCCACTTTCATTTCACTGCACATCTCGTATGTGTATGTGACAAATAAACTTGACTTGACTTGACTTGACTTGATTCCATCTCCCCCATAGCTCGAGATGGTATCAGTTGTATCTTAACCAATTGCACTGGCATCTGTTTGTAATAGCACAGACAGGTTTTGAATAACTATTGGGTTGGAGCAATACTTAACATTGTGTTCCCAACATTGTAATTCTTTTATAGCTTCTATTGTTAGCTCCATTGGCCAAAATAAATGGCCTCTATAATTTTGAGCCCATTGAACTCTGTGGCTTTCCCTATTAGTAAAGTCATTAACATATTAAATGTGTTAATGGTGTCAATTTTGACTTAAGTGGATGGACAATGAATCCCAGCTGTTCAAACAATTGTTTAGTGGCAATCACTGCCTAACATGCCAATTCATAAGTTATTCCCACAATAAGTATATCATCCAACTATGCCATTACTCTATGATTTTGGTGTTGCAGCAATTCCAAAGCTGGTTTAAAATTTTTTCTCCTGTTGGATATTGAATAGTAAGCATCTTAAAGATTAATACTTGCCATAAAGTAGCCTGCTGAAACTAACTCTTTAGCAATGCTAAAAATATCCATTTTTAAAATGAATATATTGCACAACATTGTGAAGCGTTGATAACCCATAATAATACGGCAACCCCCATCTTTCTTATAGAAACATAGAAACATAGAAATTAGGTGCAGGAGTAGGCCATTCGGCCCTTCGAGCCTGCACCGCCATTCAATATGATCATGGCTGATCATCCAACTCAGTATCCCGTACCTGCCTTCTCTCCATACCCCCTGATCCCCTTAGCCACAAGGGCCACATCTAACTCCCTCTTAAATATAGCCAATGAACTGGCCTCAGCTACCCTCTGTGGCAGAGAGTTCCAGAGATTCACCACTCTCTGCGTGAAAAAAGTTCTTCTCATCTCGGTTTTAAAGGATTTCCCCTTTATCCTTAAGCTGTGACCCCTTGTCCTGGACTTCCCTAACATCGGGAACAATCTTCCTGCATCTAGCCTGTCCAACCCCTTAAGAATTTTGTAAGTTTCTATAAGATCCCCTCTCAATCTTCTCAATTCTAGAGAGTATAAACCAAGTCTATCCAGTCTTTCTTCATAAGACAGTCCTGACATCCCAGGAATCAGTCTGGTGAACCGTCTCTGCACTCCCTCTATGGCAATAATGTCCTTCCTCAGATTTGGAGACCAAAACTGTACGCAATACTCCAGGTGTGGTCTCACCAAGACCCTGTACAACTGCAGTAGAACCTCTCTGCTCCTATACTCAAATCCTTTTGCAATGAAAGCTAACATACCATTTGCTTTCTTTACTGCCTGCTGCACCTGCATGCCTTCCTTCAATGACTGGTGTACCATGACACCCAGGTCTCGCTGCATCTCCCCCTTTCCCAATCGGCCACCATTTAGATAATAGTCTGCTTTCCTGTTTTTGCCACCAAAATGGATAACCTCACATTTATCCACATTATACTGCATCTGCCAAACATTTGCCCACTCACCCAGCCTATCCAAGTCACCCTGCAGTCTCCTAGCATCCTTCTCACAGCTAACACTGCCCCCCAGCTTAGTGTCATCTGCAAACTTGGAGATATTGCCTTCAATTCCCTCATCCAGATCATTAATATATATTGTAAATAGCTGGGGTCCCAGTACTGAGCCTTGGGGTACCCCACTAGTCACTGCCTGCCATTGTGAAAAGGACGCGTTTACTCCTACTCTTGGCGTCCTGTTTGCCAGCCAGTTCTCTATCCACAGCAATACTGAACCCCAATGCCTTGTGCTTTAAGTTTTGTATACTAATTTCTTATGTGGGACCTTGTCGAAAGCCTTCTGGAAGTCCAGATACACCACATCCACTGGTTCTCCCCTATCCACGCTACTAGTTACATCCTCGAAAAATTCTATAAGATTCGTCAGACATGATTTACCTTTCGTAAATCCATGCTGACTTTGTCCAATGGTTTCACCACTTTCCAAATGTGCTGCTATCCCATCTTTAATAACTGACTCTAGCAGTTTCCCCACTACCGATGTTAGACTAGCTGGTCTGTAATTCCCCATTTTCTCTCTCCCTCCCTTCTTAAAAAGTGGGGTTACGTTTGCTACCCGCCAATCTTCAGGAACTACTCCAGAATCTAAAGAGTTTTGAAAGATTATTACTAATGCATCCACTATTTCTGGAGCTACTTCCTTAAGTACTCTGGGATGCAGCCTATCTGGCCCTGGAATAAACATGTTTGAGACAAAATCCTGTTGTTCAGGTTTGGTTTATTCCATTACCCTTTTAGTAAGCATATATATCTGCCCGGTTTATGTTGTACTGGAGGGTTTTGTTTGTGTAGAAACTCTATCAGATATCCCTTAATACTGGTAAGGATATATCTGTCCATAGATATATTACACCATGCTTCCACATGAAGTTGCAATGTCCCTCCAACTTCCATGCTCCCTATTAATGCTGGAGCCCCAGATTCACCTACCTCCATGGTTATCGGTGGTAACCAAGTTATTTTCTTGGTTTCATTCGTGGTTGTGGAGGGCCTAAAGGTTTAGGTTAGGGTAGATGCTGACGTAGAGGCTTTTGCATCTTCCACAGTGGTCGTCCCGGGCCAAACCCTAAACAGGACGCTGCTGCTGGGTACCTCTGCCCAATTCTTTGTAGTATAATTACAAAAACTACCTCTCTTAGGATGCACATAAGGTTAATGTCTTCCCCAGATATCCTTTGGATGCTCTAATCAGCCCCAAAATCGAGCCTCCTCATCCAATTCTTTAACCTGTTTGGACAGGTCTCCCCCAAATAACAGGGTCTATAGCCGTTTGCTTACATAGTATAGCGAACTTAGGGTCTAGAGCTGGCTGAATGGCCCTCTTTCTAATATATTTAGTTCAAACTGCACATTGCAAAAATAGTGCAATAGCATCCTTGTGGTCACTAATTATGTCCACCTTTTCTAACATGCGGGCCAAAGTTGTTATGCCCGCCATGAGACCTTTCAGAGTATTTTGGATTTTAATATCCCGACTCCTAACGGCCTTCCCAACATGTCTGCAAGTGCACCTGTAACACTGGCTACATTAAGAGCACCACAATTTCCCGGGGTATAAATGCCTTGCCAACACTTCAGCAAAAGTATTAGCTTGAAGTTGATGGGTGGACATATATTCAATACTCACAGCCATCCTTCTCGAGATCATTCTCAGTGTGTTCCTGCTGGCAGTACTGGCTCATCATGTTTAGCAGGTTGTTTTATCCCACCCTTCAATAGGGGAAGGTGGCTCCATCACCTGCTCAGATTTTACCCCGTCAGACCTTCCATACCCTCCTCAGAGGCGTCTGATATTTCATGCAGCCCTTATGGGAAACTGCTGTGGGACTTATATTTTTTGCCCACTGTGGCTATCCTCCAATCCCGGAGCCTGCCACTGTGGAGAAATTTACTCCAGCCACCGCTCCAGCCGACTTACATGCTCTCGGGCACTAGTCGTCGCGGGTGCTTTAATATATGGGACCGCTCCTGCCGACCTTGGTGCTCTCGGGCACTAGTCGCACGCGGTATTTCCCGCAGCCGGTCCCCATGCCTACGGGCACTGGTCGCTCCCCATGGTCCCGGTACTCACGGGCACCTCTACCCATTTAGGGTGAAGTTTGGCACTTGCTCCCTTATGGGAGATGCTGGTGCCGACATTCATTGCTGCCTGCTGCTGGTCATTAAACAGCAGCGATTATGTGTGGCAGCACCAGTTCTATACTGACATCAGTAGCTGGCTGCCTGCTGTTCAGCAACACAGCAGCAACGTCTGTGGCTCTGCCCTGACGTCCTTAGCTGGCTGCCTGCTGCTCTTCAGAATACGGCAGCAAACGTCTGTAAAGAAACAAAGGTAAGGGAAATTTGTTCTTACCTGTACTGGTTCTCAGCCTGCCGTTTGGGAGGAACGTCCTTCCTCCCGCAGCCCCACGGACCCCGTAGCGTAGGTCCTTGGGCTGCTGTCCCAGATGTCGGCTGATGGCTACGGAGTAGTCCTGCTCTCTTCCGGGTCCTGCAGCCGCTTCAATCGGCTCCGGAGCCGCTAGCGACTGCATCCAACATAGACTCGCTTGAGTCTGGAAACCCCCGGGACGTGTTGCTTCGCTTCCCGCCCGGCAGCAGTCAATCTTGCCGGTGCGGGGAGCGACGTCGGGCACAGCTGTTTCCTCTCCAGAGGATTCGCGTGCCGTCGGCTGCTGCTGGCTGCCCGCTGTCTCCGCGGTTCTCCCCTCCAGCTTCCCGCAGCTTCTTGCAGTCCTACTTGCAGTCTCCCACGTCTGACTCGTTCAATGCGTGTATGCGATATGACACGCATGCGTCGTAGCGGGCTTCTTTCACGTAGTCACTCACGTGACTCCGAAGTAAAATCATACTGCCCTTAGGCCCAACATGTCCAAACCGTCCAACATGTCCCATCTACACTAGTCCCACCTGCATGTGTTTGGCCCAAAACGTTAGCATAATTGTTAAAGACTGGGAACATTCTGCTAATTTTATACACATTTCTATTATTAGTTTTCATAAGATTCCATACATGACTAAAAATCTGATCTTGTGCTGTTCCGGTTTGCATGGTTTTTCTATTTGTGCAAAAACGGTACACGATAGCGCTACGAATTTTCGTCACCTTACTCACCATTCTCCTGTGCTCAAGTGCAACAAGTTTTGTTCCGATCGATGATATAGTTTAAAATTTATTAAGGTTTAAAAATCTTAAAAACAGCACATGCACAGATCTTCTCCTGTCAGTCAGCGACGATGCTGATTGGTCTCCTCTCTTGTCAGTCAGGGTGACGGCAATGCCCAACCCGGCCCAGCAGAACGCAGTCGCTCTCAAATTGCCTGTTTTCTGGACCGCACAGCCACATGTGTGGTTCCAACAGTACGAGGCCCAGTACAATATTCGGCGCATTAAAACCCCTGTCCCACTTAGGAAACTTGAACGGAAACCTCTGGAGACCTTGCGCCCCACCCAAGGTTTCCGTGAAGTTCCCGGAGGTTTTTGTCAGTCTCCCTAATGGTCGAAAGTAGTTTCCGCATAGTCGAGCTTCTTCTATGTTCCGGCGATTATTTAAAATAATTCAAAACCGGCCTCGGCTAAAAATAGGATGCCGTTTTAAAAATCTGTAATTGTTTAGTCGAAGCCGGTTGCGATGCTAGTTGAAGGTGGTTACTGGAAGTTGCAGGTAGTGGAAGGTAAGACCACCCTGGTGGTATAAAACTGGGTGAAAAAAATCTAGTTGAATAGATTTATTCAATTTTGCTTTGTATTTCTAGTTGTCCTTACCTGAAAAAATCTATCACGGCCTTGAAAGTTTCAATTCACCTTGAATTGACAATCCTATGGGAGGTGAGACCAGATTTTATGAAACAGAAATGGGACTTTGCCCTGGCTTTTGATTTAATGTGATGGTGTACCCGTTACAATACTCTATTAGCAAGTGAAATGGAAGCAGGGTGGAGTGTTTTACTGAGTGTACAGCAAATGTCCTGTTCCACTACAATGAAAGTCAATTTACTCAGAATAAAACTAACAAAAAAAGTTCCATAAATTAAAGAAAACACAATATTAATGCAAAATATTATCCTTTATGCTGGGACCATAAACAGACACACATTATACACAAACCCCCAAAAGACACAAAGTGCTGGCGTAAATCAGTGGGTCAGGCAGCATCCCTGGAGAACATGGACAGGTGACATTTCAGGTCGCGAACCTTCTTCAGACACAATCCGAAATATCACCTATCCATGTTCTCAGTACTTTGTGTGCTTTTTTTGTAAACCAGCATCTGCGCTTCCTTGTATTTATCTCCAATGTACTTAATGATTATTGAGTGCTCAGTCAACACTCCCACCAGCCTGTGCATGCTCCTATTCCCAGAAGAATTCAGTAAATTTAGAATACTTGCCTCTAAGCTATATCCATAACTCAATCTTATACAATTACAGTAACATAGCCATAGGACTTGATTAATAGTGAAATTAACTAATCACTCTAATTGTGGGTGGCATTATATACATAGATGGGCAAGTTTACGTCTGAGGAGGCGAGTGCAGACTCAGGGATTGGGATTTTAGTTTGACTCAAGGGATGGTGAGAACACAGTTTTTACCACGAGACGCCACACTCTTACAAGAAGACACTTTCACACGATTTTATACGACACGGATGAAACAGCTAATAACATAGAAACTTACAAAATTATATAGGCCTTTCACAATTCGCATTGCTCCCTTCCCTTTGAATTCCCCAGACTATTTGAAATGAAAATAACATTTCATTAGCCTTTTACATTATTATGTTTTACATCCACTTTCTTTAGGAAATGTTTGCACAGAGGCACTTAAATCTCTGCTCATCTACAGATCTTAGGTTGTGCCCTGTGATACAGCTGGTAGAGCTGCTGCCTCACACTGCCAGAGACCGAGGTTTGATCCTGACCTGGAGTGCTGTCTCTGTGGAGTTTGCACGTTCTTCTGTGACTGAGTGGGTTTCCTCCAGGTGATCCGGTTTCCTCCCACATCCAGAAGATGTTTGGGTTTGTATGTTAATTGGCCTCTGCAAATTGCCCAAATGTGTTGTAAGTAGATGTGGGATAACATAGAACTAGCGAGAATGGGTGATTAATGGTCAGCATGGACTTGGTGGGCCGAATGGCCTGTTTTCATGCTGCATCTCCAATGGGCAATTAATCCTTTAGCAATGGGAATGGGTTTTTTTAGCTCGATCTTATCAACACCCTTTACAATTGTAAATATTTGCATTTATCCACTGGAATCTCCTGTATCAATGGTCTAATGGGCTTGGACTCTGTGGCTGAGAGGCCGATCTTTCAATCAAATATGACATAATTTAGACTATGGACATGCTTTGTAGAAAGAGAATAAATTAATGGCATGTGATGGATCTATGATTCAATGATACTTTATTGGCACGTGTACCTGGGTACTGTAAATTCTTTGTATTTGCATACAATGCGGTATAATCATACAGCAGACCTCACCTAGACAGTACACAAAACATCACTGCGTTGCTAGTACTCCCCCCCCCCTGCGTCCCTCTTTGCTCTTGGCAGCTGTCCCTGGACTCAAAGACTCATCTGATTCCCTGGTCTATGTTTATTTCATATTCCACGTCATTCCATTTTCTCACCATTGAGAAGCAACTCTGATTTGCCGTTCCTTTACAATAGTGTAGCTTGATGATACATCGTAGAAACAGGCCCTTCAGCCCACGGTGCATGCATCAACCTGCAATAGTGCAGCACTGTCCTGCACAACAGAGGCAATTTTACCAAAGCCAATTGACCTGGCATTCACTGGAATTTAGAAGGATGAGAGGATATCTTATAGAAATATATAAAATTCTTAAAGGACTGGACAGGCTAGATGCAGGAAAAACATTCCCAATTTTGGAGGAGTACAGAACCAGGGGTCACAGTTTAAGATTAAGGGGTAGGCCACTTAGGACTGAGATGAGGACAAAAATAAGTTTTCCAGAGAGTTGTGAATCTGTGGAATTCTCTGCCACAGAAGGCAGTGGAGGCCAATTCCCTGGATGTTTTCAAGAGAGAGTTAGATTTAGATCTTAGGGCAAAGGGAATCAAGGGAAATGGGGGGTAAAGCAGGAAGGGGGTACTGATTTTAGATGATCAGCCATGATCATATTGAATGATGGTGCTGGCTCAAAGGGCAAATGGCCTACTCCTGCACCTATTTTTCTATGTTTCGAATCTACAAACCTGTATGTCTTCAGAATGTGGGAGGAAAGCGGAAAACCCGGAGAAAACCCACACGGTTACGGGAGGAACGTGCAAACTCCATACGCACAGCACCCATAGTCAGGATCGAACCCAGGTCCCTGTCAGGAGGCAACTCTACCGCTGCACCATCATGTCACCCCTTCATCATCTCATTTGGATTCCAATTCAGTATTGTTCGCCCGCTGAGATTTATTCTCACCAGTTTTATTTCATCATGCAAGGTCTTGGTCAAAGCAGATGATGATCAAGGAAATTTACAATGATTCATTGTTGGCTGTGGGGAAGCTGACAACGAGGCATACAAACAGTAAAATTAATCAGGAGGACAGTGAAACTAGTCGGAGAACTAGGGTGCAGTGGGAGGGATGGAGAGAGAGAGGGAAAACAAGGGTCCATTCCTTCTCTCCAGGGATGCTGCCTGCCCCGCTGAGTTACTCCAGCATTTTGTGCCTATCTTTGATGTACACCAGCATCTGCAGTTCCTTCCTACACACTTGTTCTCAGATTTGGCAGCAGGTTAATATCCGGGGTGGACTAACAAGAGATTCGGTTTGTGCCAATAGCTTTGCCAATAGGATTTGAACTTCTTAATAGCTCAGCATGTTTGCCGAACCACCCTCCTCTGGCAATGACCAGGAGAAGGAGGTGGTGTGAGGAGAGTGGGGGGAGGAGACCATCTCTATTAAAGTGCGCTGAGATTGCAAACTGATCCATCTGGAAAGGTAGCTGTGGAGGAAGAGGAGTCGCTTGAGCAGCTGACAACTGCATTTTATCGAAGGATTGCAAACCGTAATTAAGTTAGCGTTTTAGAAAAAAAATGTTTTAATAGCCTAACAATTATATATGTTTCGATTTGTGTAGGCGCGGTGGTGTATTGTGGGGTCGATACTTTATAGATTCTTGCTTGTATTTCATTTTTTAAATAACCCCTTAATTATAATTAACTGTTGGGGTTTTAATATAAAGACGTTGCCATGCGGTGGAATATACGGTAGGTTAACAGAACATTGGAATAGAGGTTTTTTTTAATGTTTATTTTATTAGAAGCAATTGTACAAGAATAAAGCAATCGGCAAAACAATTATACAATTTTCGTACAGCTTCATTAGAGAGGAATAGAGTTTAACAGTTAACAGGATAGTGAAGACAGCCAGCAGGATCATTGGTGCTCCACTCCCTTTCCTGTTGGAGATCTATCAGAAACGGAGCATCAGCAGAGCCATCTCCATTATCAAGGACCCACACCATCCATCACACCACATCTTCTCCATTCTGCCATCTGGGAAGAGGTACAGCAGCATCAGCTGCAAAACCAGCAGGATGCTACACAGCTTCTTCCCACAGGCAATAAGACTTGTTAACGGACTGTGTCCCCTCCCCATATATCATACACCAACACATTTAACCTCGTCCATACTTTGACAGCTAGGCACCTGTCGAAGTAAAGCCACTGTTCGGTCTGAATGTCTATTTTTATTTCAATTTTTAGGCCTATTTTAGATATGGTAATTTTATTTTTTTTAAACCATATGTATTTATTCTGTTTTTACTAACCGCGCTGATGGGACCTGATTGAGAAACAATTTTTTCGTTTCATCTGTGTATGTAAGTACTCAGTTAAAATGACATTAAAGTAAATGCTGATACTGATAGTGATATAGAATCCAATGGAGACTCAGCCCCTTCCTGTTTGCGGATGTAAAACTATTTAAGATTATTTGTCTCGAAAGCATATTTACCATCTACTCATCATGTTGGTGGTCACTCTGGGTACGTTTTTTTTAATGCAATGTATTTTCTCTATCTCGCCTGTGTAGCCCTGAGTTTGTTCGTGTGCCCATCACAGTGTAGCTATTGAAGGGAAACAATTGACACGTAGCACTTGAACAACTCAACGGGTTAGGCAGTATCTCTGGAGAACATGGATAGGTGACGTTTGGGATCGGCCAGGTTTCCACAGATACTTCCTAAGTTTTCCAGTTTGATGAAGGGTCCCGATGTTCTTCAGAGATACTTTCTGACCGGCTGAGTTACTCCAGCACTTTATGGGGTTTTTTTGCAAACCGACATCTGCTGCTCATTTGGTAGACAAAAAATGCTGGAGATCTCATAGAAACATAGAAAATAGGTGCAGGAGTAGGCCATTTGGCCCTTCGAGCCTGCACCGCCATTCAATATGATCATGGCTGATCATCCAACTCAGCATCCTGTACCTGCCTTCTCTCCATACCCCCTGATCCCTTTAGCCACAAGGGCCACATCTAACTCCCTCTTAAATATAGCCAACGAACTGGCCTCAGCTACCTTCTGTGGCAGAGAATTCCAGAGATTCACCACTCTCTGTGTGAAAAATGTTTTCCTCATCTCGGTCCTAAAAGATTTCCCCCTTATCCTTAAACTGTGACCCCTTGCTCCTGGACTTCCCCAACATCGGAAACAATCTTCCTGCATCTAGCCTGTCCAACCCCTTCAGAAATTTGTAAGTTTCTATAAGATCCCCCCTCAATCTTCTAAATTCTAGCGAGTACAAACCGAGTCTATCCAGTCTTTCTTCATATGAAAGTCCTGACATCCCAGGAATCAGTCTGGTGAACCTTCTCTGTACTCCCTCTATGGCAAGAATGTCTTTCCTCAGATCAGGAGACCAAAACTGTATGCAATACTCCAGGTGTGGTCTCACCAAGACCCTGTACAACTGCAGTAGAACCTCCCTGCTCCTATACTCAAATCCTTTAGCTATGAATGCTAACATACCAATCGCCTTCTTCACTGCCTGCTGCACCTGCATGCCTTATTTTAATGACTGGTGTACCAGACACCAGGTCATTGGTGCTCCACTTCTATAAGCGGAGCATCAGCAGAGCCATCTTTATCAGGACCCACACCATCCACACCACATCTTCTCCATTCTGCCATCTGGGAAGAGGTACAGCAGCATCAGCTGCAAAACCAGCAGGATGCTACACAGCTTCTTCCCACAGGCAATAAGACTTGTTAACGGACTGTGTCCCCTCCCCATATATCATACACCAACACATTTAACCTCGTCCATACTTTGACAGCTAGGCACCTGTCGAAGTAAAGCCACTGTTCGGTCTGAATGTCTATTTTTATTTCAATTTTTAGGCCTATTTTAGATATGGTAATTTTATTTTTTTTAAACCATATGTATTTATTCTGTTTTTACTAACCGCGCTGATGGGACCTGATTGAGAAACAATTTTTTCGTTTCATCTGTGTATGTAAGTACTCAGTTAAAATGACATTAAAGTAAATGCTGATACTGATAGTGATATAGAATCCAATGGAGACTCAGCCCCTTCCTGTTTGCGGATGTAAAACTATTTAAGATTATTTGTCTCGAAAGCATATTTACCATCTACTCATCATGTTGGTGGTCACTCTGGGTACGTTTTTTTTAATGCAATGTATTTTCTCTATCTCGCCTGTGTAGCCCTGAGTTTGTTCGTGTGCCCATCACAGTGTAGCTATTGAAGGGAAACAATTGACACATAGCACTTGAACAACTCAACGGGTTAGGCAGTATCTCTGGAGAACATGGATAGGTGACGTTTGGGATCGGCCAGGTTTCCACAGATACTTCCTAAGTTTTCCAGTTTGATGAAGGGTCCCGATGTTCTTCAGAGATACTTTCTGACCGGCTGAGTTACTCCAGCACTTTATGGGGTTTTTTTGCAAACCGACATCTGCTGCTCATTTGGTAGACAAAAAATGCTGGAGATCTCATAGAAACATAGAAAATAGGTGCAGGAGTAGGCCATTTGGCCCTTCGAGCCTGCACCGCCATTCAATATGATCATGGCTGATCATCCAACTCAGCATCCTGTACCTGCCTTCTCTCCATACCCCCTGATCCCTTTAGCCACAAGGGCCACATCTAACTCCCTCTTAAATATAGCCAACGAACTGGCCTCAACTACCTTCTGTGGCAGAGAATTCCAGAGATTCACCACTCTCTGTGTGAAAAATGTTTTCCTCATCTCGGTCCTAAAAGATTTCCCCCTTATCCTTAAACTGTGACCCCTTGTTCTGGACTTCCCCAACATCGGAAACAATCTTCCTGCATCTAGCCTGTCCAACCCCTTCAGAATTTTGTAAGTTTCTATAAGATCCCCCCTCAATCTTCTAAATTCTAGCGAGTACAAACCGAGTCTATCCAGTCTTTCTTCATATGAAAGTCCTGACATCCCAGGAATCAGTCTGGTGAACCTTCTCTGTACTCCCTCTATGGCAAGAATGTCTTTCCTCAGATTAGGAGACCAAAACTGTATGCAATACTCCAGGTGTGGTCTCACCAAGACCCTGTACAACTGCAGTAGAACCTCCCTGCTCCTATACTCAAATCCTTTAGCTATGAATGCTAACATACCAATCGCCTTCTTCACTGCCTGCTGCACCTGCATGCCTTATTTTAATGACTGGTGTACCACGACACCCAGGTCTCGTTGCATCTTCCCCTTTCCTAATCGGCCACCATTCATATAATAGTCTACCTTCCTGTTTTTGCCACCAAAGTGGATAACCTCACATTTATCCACATTATACTGCATCTGCCATGCATTTGCCCACTCACCCAGCCTATCCAAGTCACCTTGCAGCCTCCTAGCATCCTCCTCACAGCTAACACTGCCCCCCAGCTTTGTGTCATCCGCAAACTTGAAGATGTTGCATTCAATTCCCTCGTCCAAATCATTAATATATATCGTAAATAGCTGGGGTCCCAGCACTGAGCCTTGCGGTACCCCACTAGTCACTGCCTGCCATTGTGAATAGGACCCGTTTATTCCTACTCTTTGCTTCCTGTCTGCCAGCCAGTTCTTTATCCACATCAATACTGAACCCCCAATACCGTGTGCTTTAAGTTTGTATACTAATCTCTTATGTGGGACCTTGACGAATGCCTTCTGAAAGTCCAGATATAACACATCCACTGGTTCTCCCTTATCCACTCTACTAGTTACATCCTCGAAGAATTCTATAAGATTTGTCAGACATGATTTACCTTTCATAAATCCATGCTGACTTTGTCCAATGATTTCACCACTTTCCAAATGTGCTGCTATCCTATCTTTAATAACTGATTCTAGCAGTTTCCCCACTACCAACATTAGACTAACTGGTCTGTAATTCCCCGTTTTCTCTCACCCTCCCTTTTTAAAAAGTGGGGTTACATTAACTACCCTCCAATCCTCAGGAACTACTCCAGAATCTAAAGAGTTTTGAAAAATTATCACTAATGCATCCACTATTTCTGGGGCTACTTCCTTAAATACTCTGGGATGCAGCCCATCTGGCCCTGGGGATTTATCGACCTTTAATCCATTCAATTTACCTAACACCACTTCCCGGCTAACCTGGATTTCACTCAGTTCCTCCATCTCTTTTGACCCCCGGTCCCCTGCTATTTCTGGCAGATTATTTATGTCTTCCTTAGTGAAGACCGAACCAAAGTAGTTATTCAATTGGTCTGCCATGTCCTTGTTCCCCATGATCAATTCACCTGTTTCTGACTGCAAGGGACCTACATTTGTTTTAAGTAATCTTTTTCTCTTCACATATCTATAAAAGCTTTCGCAGTCAGTTTTTATGTTCCCTGCCAGGTTTATTTCATAATCTATTTTCCCTTTCCTAATTAAGCCCTTTGTCCTCCTCTGCTGGTCTCTGAATTTCTCCCAGTCCTCTGGTGGGCTGCTTTTTCTGGCAAATTTGTACGCTTCATCTTTTGTTTTGATACTATCCCTGATTTCCCTTCTTATCCACGGATGCACTACCTTCCCTGATTTATTTTTTTGCCAAACTGGGATGAACAATTGTTGTAGTTCATCCATGCAGTCTTTAAATGCCTTCCATTGCATATCCACCATCAACCCATTAAGAATCAATTGCCAGTCTATCTTGGCCAATTCACGTCACATACCCTCAAAGTTACCTTTCTTTAAGTTCAGGACCCTTGTTTCTGAATTAACAATGTCAGTCTCCATCCTAATGAAGAACTCAACCATATTATGGTCACTCTTGCCCAAGGGGCCACGCACAACAAGACTGCTAACTAACCGTTCTTCATTACTCAATACCCAATCTATAATAGCCTGCTCTCTCGTTGGTTCCTCTACATGTTGATTTAGAAAACTATCCCGCATACATTCCAAGAAATCCTCTTCTTCAGCACCCTTGCCAATTTGATTCACCCAATCTATATGTAGATTGAAGTCACCCATTATAGCTGTTTTACCTTTGTTGCACGCATTTCTAATTTCCTGTTTGATGCCATTCCCAACTCCACTACTACTGTTAGGTGGCCTGTACACAACTCCCACTAGAGTTTTCTGCCCCTCAGTGTTTCGCAGCTCTACCCATATCGATTCCACATCCTCCAAGCTAATGTCCTTCCTTTCTATTGCGTTAATCTGCTCTCTAACCAGCAACGCTACCCCACCTCCTTTCCCTTTCTGTCTATCCCTCCTGAACATTGAATATCCCTGGATGTTCAGCTCCCAGCCTTGGTCACCCTGGAGCCATGTCTCCATGATCCCAACTATATCATAGTCATTAATAGCTATCTGCACATTCAACTCATCCACCTTGCATTGAGACACAAAGCCTTCAGGCTTGTTTTTACAACACTCTTACCCCTCATACTATTATGTTAACAAGTGGCCCTTTTTGATTTTTGCCCTGGATTTGTCTGCCTGCCACTCTTACTTTTCACTTTGCTACTATTGCTTCTATCCTCATTTTACACCTTCATTTTACATCTGAGCGGCTGGCAGTATTTTTCCTGTCGATATGGGGTTTAAATTCACCGCAACTGCAACGTTCCAAACGATCGCGTTCCACCAAATCCTACTCGCAAGATGATTAAAATGGCCATTAATTTACGGGAATTAAACACTAAATTCCTTCCATTTGGCCTATAAATTCATGACAATGAGATTTAAAAATCATGTTATGTTGTGAATTATTGTGTGAATGTTATTTGGACACTTAGGCTATTTAAAAATGTTAGCCTTTTCTTTAGAAATTAATAGATGTTTAGATCTAGTAATTGAATTTTGTAATTAGCTACAATTAGGCAAATATCTAATTATATGCTTTAATTTCAGGTCATCCAAGTAATAATAATAATAATAATAATAAATTTTATTTATGGGCGCCTTTCAAGAGTCTCAAGGACACCTTACAAAAATTTAGCAGGTAGAGGAAAAACATGTAAGGGGAATGAAATAAATAGTAGAGAGGCTGCCTAGTACACAAAGTAGACAGAATTCAATTCAAAACACAATATGAGGCAATTAATGCACAGATGAAAAAGGAGGGGGACGTGGGGCTAAGGATAGGCAGAGGTGAAAGAGATTGGTCTTGAGGCGGGACTGGAAGATGGTGAGGGAATTGCGGATCGTAAGATTGTTTAATATTTGTTTCAGAATGCTTTAATCTATTATAACTAAAATTTTCATTAGTTCTTTTAATTTTTAAGAAAATTATGGGCTTTTGACTGTCCTTGATCACAGCTTTTGAGTTAAGTCAATGGAAAAGCAATAGGGAACAAGATGCTAATTTCATAGTATGAAAATGGCCATAACATTTTTAATACTGAAGATATGAAAGTGAATTATGTGTCAAATTAAACTTCTTTTTATGTTGTATCTGATGGGATAAATTGCAGACTTGATTTTTAAAATCTCAAAATGTTGTAACATTGCTAAAGTATGAAGTGCTGCTCCCCCAATTTACAGTGGATTCCGAATGGGAGGGGGAGTTGAAGTGCTGAGCCACCAGGAGATCAGGTTGGTTCTCATGTGTTCCAGATAGGACAATGAAATTATTGCTTGTTGGTTTAAACCGAAGACAGACACAAAAGGCTGGAGTCACTCAACGGGTCAGGCAGCATCTCTGGAGAAAAAAGAAGAGGTGATGTTTCGGGTCTGACTGAAGAAGGGCCTCGACCTAAAAAGTCACCTATTCCTTTTCTCCAGAGAATCTGCCTGACCCACGGAGTTACTCCAGCCTTTTCCTCTATTCCGCACTCACTACCTCACCTACCCCACTTTCCCCCCTCTCCCTCCCTACCACCTCCTCTCCCTCAATCCCCCCACTCTCCCTCCTCACCTCCCCAGGTATTCCCCGCTCCCTACCTCCACCCCTCCTCTCCCCCTATTCCCCCTTCTCCCCCACTCTCCCTCCTCACCTCTCCCACTTTCCCGCCCTCCCTCTTCCCCTCTTCTCCCTCAATCCCCCCCACGGTCCCTCCTTATCTCCCCAGGATCTCGAGGTTGCCACTTCTTTCCCCCAGAGCAGCGATGGCTGCAGATTTGGCCCGTGATGGTTCTGGCTGTGACCTGCAGTGGCTCTGATCGTCCCCTCTGGCCGCATCCGGCCAACTGGCTGTGTGGCTGAGGCCGTGCAACACCGGGCAACGCTGGGCGAGCCGGGCGCCACCGGTGAATGAAAGGACAGGAGACAAATCAGTGCATGCGCAGTTTTTAAGATTTTCAAACCTTAATAACTTAGAAACTACACCATCGATTGGAACAAAACTTGGTGCACTTGAGCACGGGAGAATTGTGAGTATGGTGGGGAAGACTTGTAGTGCTGTCGTGTACCATTTTTGCGCAAAGAAAAAAAATGCAAACCGGAAGAGCACATGATCAGAATTTGTTATGTATAGAAAGATCTTTAGCACTAACACTTTAGAACAAGTTGGATTTATGTTGTATATGGTATTTTTTTTTACATCAGTAAACTGTGCCAGATGACTTCTTATTTATCCAGTGAGTTCTGAACTTTGTTCCCATAAACATTTTTTGAAACCTTTGTGAAATAGTGTTAGAATAATTTAAACATTACATGTGTAAAAACCCAGACTTTCTTTTTGCAGATACTCTTCTGGTTGAGAATTGGAATTGCAATGAGGAACATGAATATTTTGATTGTTCTGTGTGTGGCTGTGGGGTCATTTCCCTGCCTATTGGGAAAGCCGGAAAAATCGGACGTTGGGTCGGATTTGGGGATGAAGATTTTCGATCAAGTTGCCAAGGCCCAACCAACAGAAAACATTGTCATGTCTCCACATGGAATGGTATCATTGCTTTGGATACTACAATTTGGAGCTGATGGAGAAACAAGAAAGCAATTGAACGATGTTTTGAAATACAGCCAACATGGTTTGTTTAACTAGTGTCTTGTTATACCAACCGTAACCTTCCTTCTTCCCATCTGAACATGTTCAACAGGACTTTCTAATTTGAGATTTTATTGAAATGACTTTTGTTTTCAATTTAGCGTTGATGTCTTTGCAATATATTTCTTTGCAGTTGTTGATTTTTATTTTTGCAAACTATCCACCAGGAATACTATCTTCTTTGGGCATTGCTCTCAAATTGTCCATTGGAGAAGGTTCTTTGCAACATTTTTCTGATGTTTCCAGTGGTGGGAGAGTCTAGGACTGGGGGCAGAGCATCAGAATAAAGGAATGTGCCTTGGAACTGAGATGAGGAGGAATTTCTTTAGCCAGAGGGTGGTGAATCTTTGCAAATCATTGCCACAGATGGCTGTAGAGGCAAAGCCATTGGGTATTTTTAAAGCAGAGATTTATTGATTCTTGATTAGTGAGGGTGACAAAGGATATGGGATGGAGAAGGAGAAAATGGCCTAATTTTCCATCTATGATCATAGGTACTAAATGATAGTAGAAATACACCATTTGGCCCATATTGTCTATTCAATAATGGCTGATCTATCTTTCCTTCTTAACTCAATTTTCTTGCCTTCTCCCCAAATTCCCTGACACCTGTACTAATCAGAAATCCATCTATCTCTTCCTTCATTGCCTTCTGTGGCAATGAATTCCACAGATTCACCACACTCTGACTAAAGAAATTCCTCCCATCTGTTTTGGGAGAGAAAAATGCTCACGGCGGACCAAACGTGTTAAACAGAAATTGGTCAGATATTGAGCTTTACATAGTGAGAAATCATGTGAAACATTCTCTGAATTTAATTTTAAATGAATGTACCTGCATGTTATACTGTTTAGTTTGGAGATACAACCAGATAGTCTGGTTGATACAACCAGATTAGTTTGGAGATACAATCAGATAGTCTACTGAGTTTGCACCAACCAGCGATTTATTTTTCCTCTGTGACAATTGTATTTGGCGGCCAAACAAACGCTGTCTCTAAGGGGGTTGCATCCAATCACCAACCAGCCTGCCTTAAAATTTTTCGTCCAATCAACAAATAGGTCTCCTCCCATCCAATCAGCCACTGTCTCCAAGGGTATTGTGTCCAATCACATGATTAGCAGCTACGGTAAAGGTTGGAAGCCAGCGGAGCTACTGACAGGCAAACGGGAGGGAGCAGGAGAGATTCACACAGTGTATAATCCATAGCACCTAGTGTACAATTTCATAGTATATACTAAATAACCGGGCTGATACACCTTGGCTGGGAATCTGGGGTTGACCAATATTGTTCCCAATTGGGCCCCGCACCCCCTAAGGCCGGCCCCGAGTACTGCACCTATCATTCATAACACAATAACATTTACTGAGGAATGCGGATGGATGCAGATTGTTGACATTGTATAACAACTTGTTAACTACTTCATGTTAAGAAGAGCTAACAGTACGAGTCAACAAATCGTTTGTGTCTGATGGCCGTGCAGCCGTTGTTATACATGTTCGTTTAAAAAAAAAAATCCGGATGGCGAATTTAAAAAAAAAAAAAAAATTATTTAACAAAGAGAATTCGTATTTCCGTACGAAATACGGAACATTAGTGCGGGGCCCCCATTAGGCGCGGGGCCCAATTGGGAGCAATCGGTCAAAACGGCTTAAGGCCGGCCCTGGCAATACTGTTCTATGTAAATATTGGACGTTTGTTTCTCTTTAGTAACCAAGTGCCTCAGATTTGAATGGTATATGATTTAGAAATGGGTACTGAAGTTTTCCAAGTTAACAGCTTTTCTATATTGATTTTCTTTCCAGATACTTATAAACGGCTCAAAACGGTACACAAGTCATTAACTGCAAGCAAAAATGAGGATGCCGTTACTTTTGCAACTGGAATATTTGTACCAAGTGACCTTGTATTAGAAAAAAGCTTTATTAAGCAGTGTTCTAAAATTTATAAAGCTGAGCCGACAAATGTGAATTTTGCTGAATCTGAAGCAGCTGCATCAATAATCAACACATGGGCTAATTCTCATACTAAAGGTACATCGTCCATAAATCTAATTATCGTACCAAAGGTGCTGTATTCGGCTCATCGTCTACTCTGCCATTCAATCATGGCTGATCTATCTCTTCCTCCTAACCCCATTCTCCTGCCTTCTCCCCTTAACCCCCAACACGCCTCCTATCTACATACGTGTCCAAGTATAGCAGGAATTTTACTTCGGAGTCACGTGAGTGATTCCGTGAAGATCCCAGCCCAGTGCGCAGGTGTGGCATTATCGCACAGCTGTGCAAACTGCGGCCAGCAGGAGTCGGGCGCTCCCGCAAACCAAGGACGTGAGGTAAGTACTTACCTTAATCGGGCCTTGTGGTTTTTGCTCCAGGGGGAGCAAAGCAGCAGAGGAAGCGGCCCCCGTTCGACTCCAGCGAAGGAGCCGACAGTGGAGGGGGATAGGCGCTAACGGGACCGCACACGCTGCGGACCGCTGACAGGGAGCTGCGCTATGCCGGTCCGCTGAACAGCTGTTTGGTAACAGCAGCGGACCGGCGGGAAGTTTAAAAACCCGACCGGCAGCCCTGCAGACTCCTGACAAGGAGAATCGCCGCCCGGGAACCGCTACAATGCCGCCTGAAAAACGGCAGGCAGCCTCTACATACAGGTAAGACAAAAAACTTACCAAAATTACAGGTTCTACAGGAACCAACTTCCTCCAACACTGGAACAGGCTGGAGACAGCAAAAACAAGTATGTCTGTCTCCCCAAGCCAGAGGAGGTCATGGAGTTCACCTCCAGGGAAAACGAGGGGCACTGGCTGAATGCCAAGGGAGCTGACACTCCTACCCCAGTGCTATTGCACTAGCCATCTCCCTTGTTGAGGGATTGATACAACAATGGAGTTTGAGCTATGCCTCCTCCAATTTATAGCACACCCTTTTTGCTCCCTCTTTTGAGGCTAGCTAAGGAGGCCAGGGCTGGGCTGGCTTAAACGCTGGGCAGGCGGACGAGAACAGCAGTATGCCAGGGAAGCAGGATCAGGAAGAGCTACTGGGTGTCGTGGGCCACTACATGGCTCCTCCACGCGACCATCTTCCCAAACAAAGCCCTGCATGAGTAGGCCTTTCTAGAGGCAAATCCGCAGGCAGCTGGGTCAGCAGACTCGCAGACAAGAGCTAAAAGCAGTGAACTTTGAAGCTCCTAACAGAGGGTCAAGATGTCACCGCCTTTGCTCGTTGTTTCCACGGATCATACTCACCTGGCAGGCGAGACGCCATGAT
This sequence comes from Leucoraja erinaceus, assembly GCF_028641065.1. NCBI lineage: Eukaryota > Metazoa > Chordata > Chondrichthyes > Rajiformes > Rajidae > Leucoraja > Leucoraja erinaceus. The sequence continues at coordinate 50,083,209 of NC_073390.1, forward strand.
CACCAAGGTGGTTCTCCCAGGATGAGACTATCCCGTTGCACTACGAGTGTGCTGACGCCTAAGATGTTCCCAAATTTGGGATACTCGACTGACATGGAACGAGCAGGACATCGCATCCAACACCCAGCTGGCAGCACCCCTCGGCATCCACCAGCAAATATCGAACAAGGACTGGTGAAAGCCTGGCGACCGCTTCACATTACCCCCAAAGTTCTTTTTAGACAGGGGCCCAGAGCGGAGCCGTGGGAAAATGCGCCGCCCCACCGACAGCACCAGCATACCAGCATAACTAAGCCTTCATGAAAAAACAATAAACATGGAGGTAGGTAGTCTGGTTCCTCCCAGTTTACACTAAATAAGGGTGTTCTACTAACTGCGGGGGGGGGGGGGGGGGGGGGGGGGGGGGGGCATTTACACTTGTTGATAAAGCATGGGTGCAGTCACAAATAACTAATATATACTCAACAGTATTAGTGGATATAAACTTGAATTCAAATTGGGCATATTACCACCAGTTCAGCAATGCGCCCAAAGGGCATTTTCTCCCTCTAAGAAAGAGAAGTGAGAAGGTCAAGCTGAACTAGAAAGGCTCATTACTAAATGGATCATGAGAGTAAACATGAACCATTGGAATTTGTATCGAATATATTCACTAAAACTACAAAAGATCGTGAATGTAACATCATCATTGATCTAATATCACTAAATAAATCTGTTGAGTATATACACTTTAAGATGGAGACGGGTTTTTGTCACTGCCAGACATCTGATCTCCAAAGGATACCTTATGGCGAGCATTGATATGGAAGATGCAAACTATCTTATACCCATACACTAGGATCATTGTAGATACCTAAAAAAATTTTACCTGGATAATGGATATCCCGGTTAGGGCAACTATGGAATAGAGCATTCCCAATGGTCTAACCTCAGCCCTAAACTATTAGAAATATTAAAAATAGCCATGAAAATATTAAGAAAACAAGCAATGCATTTCGTTGTTTCCAATGCATTTCGTTGTCTCTGTACTATACACTGACAATGACAATTAAAATTACATTTGAATCTAATCATGGCATATATTGGATGATATCCTCATATTAGGGGAAACAAAGGAATTAGCTCTGGCAGTAGTTCTAGCTACGAAACAGCTCCCTAAAGCACTGAGGTTCATCCCACGCCCAGATAAACCAGTATTGAAGCCGTTAACTACCATGGATTATCTGGGCTTCAATATCAATTCCATCCATATGACTGTTACTCTGCCAAGGTGCTTGGGTCACTATAATCAAATCATGAATGTACCCACTGAAGCTATATCACAATTACAGTGGTGGACAGACATATGTTTGGCATAGTTTTCAGCCCTATTATTGTCACCAATCCCAACTTGGTTATTAAAAACCGATGCCAGTACTTTAGGCTGGGGAGCAACTAAACTCCATATCCAGCACAGGTAACAGATGGACCAATTCAGAATCATCGTTACTACACACACCGGGCACCAACTATTTGGGATTGGTGATCGCCTATTGGGCTAAAAAGCATATGCATTTCAAATGCAGCACGTACTTATGCGGTTACGGATTGATAATACTATGGTGGTGGCTTATATCAACCATATGGGGAGCATAAAATCACTATCGTGCAACAAATTGGAAACAGATCTGGCAATGGTATGTCAAAAGACAGTGACTAGTGGGGTACCGCAAGGCTCAGTACTGGGACCCCAGCTATTTACAATATATATTAATGATCTGGATGAGGGAATTGAAGGCAATATCTCCAAGTTTGCGGATGACACTAAGCTGGGGGGCAGTGTTAGGTGTGAGGAGGATGCTAGGAGACTGCAAAGTGACTTGGATAGGCTGGGTGAGGGGGCAAATGTTTGGCAGATGCAGTTTAATGTGGATAAATGTGAGGTTATCCATTTTGGTGGCAAAAACGGGAAAGCAGATTATTATCTAAACGGTGGCCGATTGGGAAAGGGGGAGATGCAGCGAGACCTGGGTGTCATGGTACACCAGTCATTGAAGGTAGGCATGCAGGTGCAGCAGGCAGTAAAGAAAGCGAATGGCATGTTGGCTTTCATAGCAAGATGATTTGAGTATAGGAGCAAGGAGGTTCTACTGCAGTTGTATAGGGTCTTGGTGAGACCACACCTGGAGTATTGCGTGCAGTTTTGGTCTCCAATCTGAGGAAGGACATTATTGCCATAGAGGGAGTGCAGAGAAGGTTCACCAGACTGATTCCTGGGATGTCAGGACTGTCTTATGAAGAAAGACTGGATAGACTTGGTTTATACTCTCTAGAGTTTAGGAGATTGAGAGGGGATCTTATAGAAACTTACAAAATTCTTAAGGGGTTGGACAGGCTAGATGCAGGAAGATTGTTTCCGATGTTGGGGAAGTCCAGGACAAGGGGTCACAGCTTAAGGATAAGGGGGAAATCCTTTAAAACCGAGATGAGGAGAACTTTTTTCACACAGAGAGTGGTGAATCTCTGGAACTCTCTGCCACAGAGGGTAGTTGAGGCCAGTTCATTGGCTATATTTAAGAGGGAGTTAGATGTGGCCCTTGTGGCCAAGGGGATCAGAGGGTATGGAGAAAAGGCAGGTACGGGATACTGAGTTGGATGATCAGCCATGATCATATTAAATGGCGGTGCAGGCTCGAAGGGCCGAATGGCCTACTCCTGCACCTAATTTCTATGTTTCTATTTTTAACTATCAGCTGCCTATTTCCTAGGAAGCTAGAACAGTGGGAGACACCACGTCATGGGTAAAATTTATGATAACATTGAATAGATGTCAAACCCAAAATATCTGCTAAAGGTATTAAGCAGTTTGAAAGCCAGATATCAATTTGGTTGCACAAGACGGAATCACCAGTAACCTATGTATGTGACTTAGGAACCAGATCAGAGGCAGCAGCGATAGATGCCTACACGCTGGAAGGGGGAATTTCTGCTTTGCCTTCCTCCCTTCTGCCTCATCAGTCGGGCACTTCGTAATACAGATGGAATCTGTCTCTGAGATATTGAACGTGCCCGACCGGCCTACACAGCCATGGTTCCCAGTTCATAACGACACGGTGGGCGAGTCACCTATGGATTTCCCTAGTGGACCATGGTTGCTGACTCAACCCAGTATCAGGCACAAGCCACCCATGCCAGAAAAACATCAAACTCCTGGGTGCAGGTTTTGAATAGACCTTACCAGGGACTGGGATTATCCAAAGGAACCATTACCACCATGTCGGCATCCCTGCGAACAGTCACCAAGAGCTAACATGGGTAAAATACTGCCACGACGCAGGGACAACATACCAAACTATTCAACCACTGACGTATTGGAGTTCCTGGAACATCTACACCATGACTAAAAGGTGAGTTACAGTGCCGTAAATACAGCATGGAGCGCCTTGTCTGCTTATCTAAAACAGCATGACAGCAGAGCATGGGATCCCATCCACTGAAGATAAACTTATGAAGGGCAACTATAATAATAAGCCCCAAAAACCCAGGTATACCCATGTATGGGATATTGGTGTGATATTGACATATCTCAGAGAATGGCACCAGCCAGATCCCTCAGCTTGCTCAATCTATGTTAAAAACGCTCATGCTTATGGCTCTCGTATACGCTCACAGAGTCCAGTCACTCCATAAAACTAGACTGGATAACATGGTGATTACCCCAGACGCATCACGTTCATATTCTAGGTCTGGTAAAAATCTAACTCGCAGGTATATGGGACTAGGCGAGATTATGAGTTCGGCATGGACTAGTAGGGTCGAGATCGCCTGTGTTTTCCGTGCTGTAATCGTTATATGGCTATATGGACCAGGAACGCCCAATTCACTGGTGGGATTCTGGGCCTACCCACCAGAGTCCAGGTTGAGTGTGGTGACCCATCTACTACAATATATAGACACAACCCACAATCTTAGAGGGAGAGGAAAGCCTATGGGTCAACCACAGAAACCCCAAGACGGGGTACGAGCCAAACCACTCCAAGGTGGCTCAAACAGGTACTGAAAGCTACCGGAATAGATAATAATACATTTTAATCCCATTCCACTAGGGCAGCATTGATATCAGCTGAACGAATGGACATCCCGGTTGACCACATTCTCAATACGGCAGAATGGTCAAGGGAACGACGTTCAGAACATTTTTATTGTAAACCGTTGATAAACCTGATTTAATTGCAGAAAGAATATTACAAACTGCAATATTAATTTAAGCTCAGGGGAGCTCTTTATGTTGTTATTGTTAACAAATACCTTTCTGTTTCTTGTGAAAGCAGATCCACTGGTTGATTACGATAACACTTCCTCCCTCAAAAACTTCGGCAGTGAGTGAAATAAAAACTGTTACACGGTTTGAAATCACAGACCTTTGAAGTCTTCACGGAATCACTCACGTGACTCCGAAGTAAAATAGTAAGATTAAACGAGTAGTTACCAGTATGAAGTTTGATCTGTATTTTATGAGGAGTTACGGTGAGGTATTACGTGCCCTCCGCTCCCACCCTCAATATACAGATCAAACTAATAAACTGATGTCTCATGATCTTTACTATCTTACTTCAAATATTGTGTCTATCCTGTGATTTCACACCGCTGCTTCGAAGTATGCCGCACCTGCGCACTGGGCTGGGATCTTCACGTAATACCTCACCGTAACTCCTCATAAAATACAGATCAAACTTCATACTGGTAAGTACTCGTTTAATCTTACTATTAATGAACATTGAAATATTTGATATTTTTTATGTATGTGTGCTTCTCGTCAAGGTTGCATGCATTTTTAATTTCTCAATTTTATCCAAGTTTTATTTGTGTACCTGCATTATTTTAGCAATTATGATGCTGTTTAAAGATTTTCAGTATAATGTAGAGATTCTAAATTTTAGTTTAGAGACACAGCATGGAAAGAGGCCCTTCAGCCCACTGAATCCATGCTGACCATTGTTCACCCGTTCACACTAGTTCTGTTATCTCACTTTTGCATCAACTCCAAACTCATGAGGTAATTTAGGGGCAATTAACCTACAAACTGCACACCCTTGGGATGTGGGAGGAAACTGGAGCACCCGGAGGAAACACACGCCGTCTTGGGGGAAATTGTGCAAACTCCAGACAGGACCCAAAGTTGGGATCAAACCTGGGTCTCTGGCACTGTGAGGCAGCAGCTCCGCCAGCTGCAAAACGGTGCCACCTTTTTAACTCAAACACCTTTTGTAATCATCATTTAGTTTTAAAAAGGTTGAAAGCCCTGTGTTATCTGAAGTTCCCTTTACAACAGAGGTTCGGCACCCTTTTCTGCCAAGGGGCCAGGACACATGTCTGTGAGTGGATGGGTGGCCATATCTATCTCGTGTTCACATGGATCCTACCCCCATCCCACCCTGGATGGCAGGCATCAATCACATGTTCACATAGATCTCGCCCCTTCGAGGATGCCACCCGGAGCACTGACCTCAAATACTCACACTCACTCATCCCCGGCCTACTGACAACCTCGATCCCGGCAGTGAAGCCCAGACACAGAAGGTGCGCGGCCATGCCGGTGGTTTTGTGCAGGATGCGGTAAAACCAGAGCTCGGCACTCGGCCATTGCGCCCGCCAGCGCAGGCCTCCTTGCGTCACTGTGCCTGGGCCCGGGCGGAAGAGCCCGGCCTCACGCAGGGCAACGGGCAGCAATTTTTCAGTGTTTCACCTGACCCTCAGTCTGAAAATCACCTTCCAACTCACTCCAGCAATTTTTTCTATCTTCAAATTTTCCAGCATCTGCAGTTCTTTGTTAAACATTCCAGGTACCGGAGATGATTGAAGCCCGCGGGCCGGATGATTGAGGGGAAAAAAACGCCTGCGATTTCGAGTTACGGGCTGGATCCGGCCCGGGGGCCGTAGGTTGCCGACCCCTGCTTTACGATGTGGTTTGATTCTTTAGGTATGATCACAGAGATAATTTCCCCAAGCACTCTCGATGAAGCTACCAAGCTTCTAGTCGCCAACGCAATATATTTTAAGGGTGCGTGGAAATCTAAATTTAACGCAGCATTGACGAATGAGCAAGATTTCACTGGAGCTGATGGAAACATGTATCGAGTTCCCATGATGTTCAGAAGTTCAAAATTCATGCTTGGTAAGTCTAACAGAATGGTATCATGTTTAAGCTAGCTAACAGAGCAGTACTTTGCCCAAGCCATAAAATATACCCTCATGGATTTTAATTTGCCAATGAATGTACCTTTTGAATTTCTGACTCCAGGATTTTAGTTTGTAACAAACTATAAGTATTATCTATCTATCTATATATTACTTAAACACTCATCTTGTTTCTATCTATCTATCTATCTATCTATCTATCTATCTATCTATCTATCTATCTATCTATCTATCTATCTATCTATCTATCTATCTATCTATCTATCTATCTATCTATCTATCTATGTTTGCCCACATGATCTTAAAATTATGCCAAAACATGATAGCGCTAAAATGTTTGCACCATCGTACTCACCATTGGCCTGTAATGGTTTGTATCAAGTTTCGTTCAGATTGATGTTATATTTTACAAGTTAATCATAATTTTTAACTTTAGAAATTCAAGTTTAAGAAAAATTTAGCAGCTATTGGGAATCCAAATCCTTGCTGGCTCAGCTTCCAACAAAGTTGCAATCGAGGAACACTCAGTCCTTCCAGCAAACTTTTAGCTGAACAGGAGGGGGGGCAATTGCATTATTTTTTAAAGTCCTTGAAGCAAGAGGAGGGGGCGGCAGTATTGGAGGATACCTCCCTGCACTTTTGGGGGCTATGGGTGAGTGCTGGAATATTGTGGAATGGGTGAGTGTTGGAATATTGCGTTTGGGTACAGGTTGCATTGGGGGACCAGTCCTCCTATGTGACAGGGACCCAATGGGTCCCATTTGGTCAAGTATATTACTGAAACTCTTATCTTGTCTGTCTGTCTGTCTGCCTGTCTGCCTGTCTGTATGTCTGTCTGTCTGTCTGTCTGTCTGTCTGTCTGTCTGTCTGTCTGTCTGTCTGTCTTGTTCTGAAATTACGCCAAAACAGTACACGACAGCGCTTCGATTGTTGGACCACCTTACGCACCACTATACTGTGTTGTGTTGTATCAAGTTTCGTTCAGATTGATGGTACATTTTATGTTATTCACATTTTAAACTTTATAAAACCCCAGTTTGACAAAAATCTTCCATCTACATTGGCAGTTAGCAGTGTATGACGTCACAATGGGATCTTATTTACATAAACTGCCCATCAGCAGTGTTCCATCCCACAATTATATCACAATGGGATCTAATTTACATGAAAAATTCTGTTTTAAATAACACAGCAGCATTCCATTCAGATTGATGTTATATTTTACAAGTTAATCACATTTTAAACTATATTTTAAACTATAAAAAAATAACATTGTTGTAAGGAGAGGGAGGGAGTGGGGGAGGGGAGGAGAAATGTTATTTAAACTTTGTGTTTAGTGGGGGAGTGGGATAGGGAGGGTGAGGAGTGGGGGAGCATGGAGATAGAGGGACAGAAGGGGTAAGGAGGGGAGAGGGGTTATGGAGGGAGGGAGTGACTCATGATAGGGGATGGAGATGGATGGAGAGGTGAGGGAGGGAGTGGGTGATGGGAAGGGGAGAGGGAAAAGAAGAGGGAAGGTGAAGAGGAAGAGGAGGGAATGCTGGGATGATGGGAAATGAGCCACACCTGTACAGTTGGGGGCTATGGGTGAGTGGTAGAATATTGCGTTGGGGAATGGGACCCAATGGGTCCCACTTGGCCTAGCATACCTATCTATCTAGATAACGTTATAACTGTGTGTGTGAGTGTGTGTGTGTGGGTGTGTATCATTTTGCCTTTGAAACGTATCTCCTCGAAAACCAGATGGAAAAACAGGGAGAGTGATTTTTTTGCTAGTGATTTACGTTTTGATTTCAGAAATCCACTCCTCTCTAAACTTGGTCAATTATTTCCCCAGATTTTGAATAAAATTGTTCACATAACTCACTTAAAAAAAAAAAATCACCGCTTGCCAGCTGTTGACGTCACAATGCCCACATGTCCCCCCCCCCCCCACCTGACTCCTGGCCCCGCCTCCCCGCTGTGGATTAAAGCATTGTTTCTTTCTTTTTTCATAGCATTGTTGTTTCTCTCTGTGTCCCTCACCGTGTCCCTACCCGTGCACCCCCCCCCCCCCCCCCCCCCCCCCCCCCCCCCCGTGTCTTGATTCTTAGTCAACAGTTAATTTCACGGACAACTCTTTTAACTTTTTCAGCAGTTTGTTTTTGTGTAAGACTTCATTTTGAAACAATTGATATTTCTGCCTCCATTGACTTAATAAATCTTAAAGAATGCATTACATTTCAAAGATTAATTTTTTTAGATTAACATCTGATTGAATTTCATTGTTCACGCTGAAACAATTATTTGTAGCCTGCATTCCATGAATTTTAAACCACTTCAATGGCCAAGTAACAACATATCAGACAAACATGAATGTAAACAGACCTCTGCCTGAAGTGATTTGTCTGAGTTTGCTCCAACAAATGGACTTCTATACATCAATTGACGTCAGAGTTGCAAAAATGCTTTTAAAATTATTTTGATGTCAATTATTTTACAAAAATGGTCTCAACTTTTCTAGAATCAAAAGAAAAACAATCTATCTATAGACAGAATGTAGGGGAAGACAGTAAGACTAGTGGGAGAACTGGAAAGGGGAAGGGGATGGAGAGGGAAAGCAAGGGCTATTTGAAGTTAGGGAAGTCAATGTTCATACCGTTGGGGTGTAAACTAACCAAGCGAAATATGAGGTGCTGTTCCTCCAATTTGCGCTGTGCCTCACTCTGACAATTGAGGAGGCTCAGGACAGAAAAGTTAGATTGGGAATGGGAGGGAGAGTTAAAGTACTGAGCCACCGGGAGATCAGGTAGGTTACGATAGACTGAGCGGAGGTATTTAACAAGGATGGGCGTGATGGGTACCTGGGGTCACGAATAATTTATGAAGTAATTTTCAGTATCAATGGTGGCAAGCAGCTCACTTTCTTTCATTTAAGTCTTGCTGTGGAGTGCATTTTTAAGGTGCTCTCTGACTCACACAAGGGTTACGTTTCATGAGCCCTTGCGTGAATTAGTTTTTGGGTATGTCGGAGTCGCCATCCCTTTCCCAAAGTAACTTGAGTATTCGCTGCCTCAACTTCATCCAGGGTACGTTCTGCGGCGTGTGGCCTTCTGGAGAAGAACCGCCGTCACTGTCGACTTGCTTCCCATGTAAACTTGAATGGGGTCGTGGAAATTGCAAACTCTCTCAATTGTACCGGGGAATCAAAGACCAGAGGACATGGGTTTCAGGTGAAGGGGAAAAGATTTAATAGGAATGTGAGGGGTAACCTTTTCACACAAAGGGTGGCGGGTGTATGGAACAAGCTGCCGTAAGAGGAGGTAGTTGAGGCAGGGACTATCTCAACGTTTAAGAAACAGTTAAACAGGTACATGGATAGGACAGGTTTGGAGGGATATGAGCCACATGCAGGCAAATGGGACTAGTGTAGCTGGGACATGTTGGTCGGTGTGGGCAAGATGGGCCGGTATCCACACTATCTTTTTTCTGGGGGTGAGGGACTTATTGGGCACTAATATTTAATCTAACCTTTGTTTCTATATTGCTAATGATAGCACACAACTGTGTTCCATACTTTGAACAGGGAGATTTCCTGCTGTACAAGAAACTTGTCTTCAAATTTTGAGATGATTTGCTTTTGTTTTATAGGTACAGCCAGTACGCCTAATGAAGTGAAATATGATGTTCTCCAGCTACCATACAATGGGGCAGCCTGCATGTTTTTTATCCTTCCAACGGATCGTAAAACCGCTCTCACTGAAATAACTCCTCACATCAATGTAAATAGTATAAAAGAGTGGAAGAAAATCATGGAACTAATGAAGGCTGACGTTACTATCCCTAGGTGAGCAAGAAATATTTGGCCCTATTTGAAATCTGTTATATATTGAAGCATACTCAAGATGTGCCGGAGAAAGCATTCTATCTGGATGCATCACAGCATGGTTTGGGAACAGCTCCATCCAAGTCCGCAAGAAATTGTGGACCCAGCCCAGACCATCACACAAAACAACCTCCCTTCCATTGATTCCATCTACACTTCACACTGCCTCAGCAAGGCCACCAGAATAATCAAGGATGAGACACACCTTGGTCACTCCTTCTTCTCCCCTCTCCCATCAGACAAGAGGTACAGAATTGTGAAAACACACACCTCCAGATTCAGGGACAGTTTCTTCTCAGCTGTTATCAAGCAACTGAACCATCCTATCATCAACTAGAGAGAAGTCCTAACCTACCATTTCCCTCATTGGAGACCCTTGGACTATCTTTAATCAAACGTTACTGGACTTTATCTTACAGTAAATGTTATTCCCTTTATCCTGTATCTACACACTGTGTGAACGGCTTGATAGTAACTACCGGTTTGTCTTTCCGCTGACTGGATTGTCCATGACAAAAAAGCTTTTCTCTGTACATGGGACAATTAACTAAACTACTCTGTGAAATGCAAACCTGTGTAGAAATTGGATACATATAAAATATTTCCAATTGACCTTTCTGCATCCTCCAGTAGATTCAGCTGGCTCCAAATGCTGAACTAACTTTTTTTAATCTGCATGTTTTATTTGTAGATTCACTGCTGAGTCAGAGACTAACTTGGAGAAATTACTTGTGCCTCTTGGAATCACAAATATATTTGAACCAGACACAGCGAATTTCAAAAAGCTCACTAGTAAGTTAATGTGATGGGAGCAGAATTAGGCCATTCGGCCCATCAAGTCTACTCCGTCATTCAATCATGGCTGATCTATCTCTCCGTCCTAACTGCATTCTCCTGCCTTTTCCCCAGAACTTGTCCCATCCCGACACCCGTACTAATCAAGAATTTAGCTATCTCTTCCTTAAAAATATCTATTGCCTTCACCTCTACAGCCTTCCATGGCAATGCATTCCACAGATTCATCGCCTTCTGAAGAAATTCCTCCTCATCTCTTTCCTAACGAACGTCCTTTAATTCTGAGGGTATGACCTCTGGTCCTAGACTCTCCCACTAGTGAAAACATCCTCTCCACTCTATCCAGGCCTTTCACTATTTTGTAAATTTCAATGACATATCCCCTCATCCTTCGAAATTCCAGCGAGTAGAGGCCCAGTGCTGCCAAACAGTCATGTTAACCCATTCATTCCTGGAGACATTCCTTGTAAGTAGTATTTATTGTTTGAATAGCTTTGTAAAAATATATTTGCTTTGCAAATAAATTGTGACAATCTCTTGCAGAGGGTCTTGGTCTGTATGTTTCCCAAATCCTGCATAAGGCTAAAATTGAAGTAAACGAGGAGGGTACGGAGGCCTCTGGAATGTCAGGCAAGTATGCCAGCATTGTAAACTTAGACCAGAGTAAAGTGCTATTCGAATAATTTTAATATATTTTGTCATTGAATGATGATGATCAGTTTGGCTAAAACCAAGTCTCCGGATTGAAGCTGTTTTTTTTGGACAAGTTGATCTAAGATGTATACTATCTTGCAGAAAGAAGCAAGGATATCATTTATGAATGGGATTATATCCATATCACTCTGAATCTTTCCTATCCATGTAACTGTCCAAGTGTCGTTTTGAATTGAATTGAATACAATTTTATTAGCCAAGTATGTATACATACAATGAATTTGTCTTGGTGCTTTGCTCACAAAAGGATAAAAACACGATATACAGCAGACAATTTAAAATAAAACATTATATTTTAAACATGTGGAAATAAAGTACCAGAGTAAAAAGAGGCTACGGACTTTTGGCTGTTGAGCAGATCTACTGCTCGTGGATAAAAGCTGTTTTAAATGTCGCTCCTGTACCTGCATCACCCTCTTCCTCTGATAGTTCGTTCCATATGGGCACTTCCCTCTGTGGTAAACCTTGCCACTTGAGTCCCTTTATAAATCTTTACCCCTCCCTCCACCTTCTCCCCCCCCCCCACTTCTTCCACCACACCTTAAACCTATACCCTCTAGTTCTAGCCTCTCATACCCTAGAGAACAACTGCATGCATTCAACATGTCTGGCAGAATGTCTAAACATGGGCTTCCCAGCCTTTATTTCAAGGATTATCGAGCAGCTATTTGTTTTGACCGGTTGTCTAGGTGACAGCTTTTACTCTGTGATATGGCAGCATTTGGTGAATTGCTAAAGATCACCAGTAAACTTCCACATGGGCCAAAAACTAGCATTTGTGAAAGCAGAGTGGGACTCTGTCGACAGCTTGCTATTATGTACTAACTGCAGGTATCTTTAAGAATATACAGTACCACAATTTAAGATTGCAATTTTACACCAAAAAACAATTTTTTAAGTAAAACTGCAGGATATATATCGCTTTGATCCTCTTTGCACAATGCATATATTATGGTCGGATTGCTCCCAACTACTGTGAAACTGATAATAGTGTTGTTTCCGTTACAGCTGCAATGTTTATGCTTAAGTCGTTGCCTCCTCAATTTACTGCAAATAGACCCTTTCTTTATATGATCTGGCATGAAACAACAGGTAAAAAATCTTTGATTATAATTTGTTAAAATAATAGATTCTTTGGTTTAGTTTAGTCTAGAGGCGCGGCGTGGAAAAGGGCCCTTCATCCCACCAAGTCTGTGCCGACCAGCGATCCCCGCACATTGACGGTACCCTACAGCTGGGACCATTTTCATTTATACCAAGCCAATTAACCTAAAAACTTGCTCGTCTTTGAACTGTGTGAGGAAACTGAAGGTCTCAGAGAAAACCCACGCGGTCACTGAGAGAACAAGCAAACTCCATACAGGCAGCACCCGTAGTCGGGATTGAACCCGGGTCTCTGGCACTGTAAGCGCCGTTAGGCAGCAACTCTATTGCTGTGCCACCATGCTGCCCTTGATTAATCGATTCATAAAAGTAAAATGCTGCATAAGATGGAAATCTAAAATAATAATGTTATGCTAGAAATTATCAGCAGATGCAACAAAAACAGTGAGAGAAGGTTACTGCTCCTGTTTCTGGCAGATGGGACATTTTCACTGTTTCAATTTTCACCGAATTTGTAATTCAGTCATAAGAGCTCCTTAAACCGCTTCAGAAAAGTGGTCAACTAGGACATCTAGTGACAGAGAAGGGCATTGCATGTAGTCAATGCTTTTAAAAATGAATGAGGTGCTGGAAATGAACAGTCCTACTGTTGCCCCGGATTGCTAAATTGTCATCAATAACATAATTTGTAGAATGTTGCATCACTATAATATGTCTCTGAGTTTCTTTCTTAGTCGCATAATCTTTCTTGCACTGCAGAAATTTCCTTCAGAATCTATGTATTTTGCTTCAACATTTGGCATGTTCTCAAACTACTGGAAAGAGGTTTGCAATTTTTTCTGGTCTGTCCTAAATTTTCTTCCTCTTGTCTTAATGACCATTGTAAGCAATTGCATAATTGGGTGCGCACAGTGGTAGAGTTGCTGCCTCACAGCGCTAGAGACCTGGGTTTGATCCTGACTACGGGTGCTGTCTTTGTGGAGTTTGTACGTTCTCCGTGTGACCTTGTGAGATTCCTCCAGGCACTCTGGTTTCCTCCAACATCCCAAAGCCATATAGGTGTGTTGGTTAGTTGGCTTCTGTAAATTGTCCCTAGTGTGTAGGGCATAGAACTAGTGTACGGGTGAATAATGGTTGGGCTGAGGGGGCCTGTTTCCGTGCTGTGTCTCTAAGCTCTACTTGTTATCTTCACTCTTTCCAAGGACTTCCAGTCAATGAGCCTGCTAACTGTGATAAGGTGAAGGAAGTGTAAACATTACATTGGTATAAATAACTACCTATTTCTGGTATATTTTTCTATAAAATGAATTTCCCAAAATATCATGATCCTTAAACTGCAACTGAATGGTGTATGCAACACTGTTGTGCATGCGCAAATTAGTACAATATGGAAAAATGGTGAGACTTGGCCATTTGAAACACCATTCTCTGAAGGTGCTGGTCGACAAAAACATTTTTACTCATTAAATGTTTTAACCAGAATATATCAGCCAAGATATTGTTAATTTTGACAGGATATGATTCAATATCGTAATTCCAATTTTAATCACTTGGCCCGTCTGTTCTCTTGCACTGTTCACCACTTACTAATTTGGATTATCTTGGTTTAATAGTTTTATATACTTGTTTTTGTAAAGTTCTACTTCATTGCATGTTCTTCGAACTCTCTTCCACATCCAATCTCCTTGGTAGTATTTGTTTGATCTTTTCCTGCTTTGTGGTTTGAAATCCGTTATTCCCCACAGCTCTGGACAATATCCAGTATTTTGTTGCAGGATGTGAATCCTTTATAAGAGAATTGTTTTTGGATTGCTCCGAATATGTGCACATGCCCCAGAACCTGTGGGTCCATAAAGGTCATGATTAGATAGAACGTTAATTTAGGAGATTGGTATCCACCAAACAAAAACTTTAATTCTGTTTAGAAGAAGAATGTTCAAACTAATAACCTTAAATCCATGCATTTGTGGTCTGCTTAACTACAATATGGGGAGAGTCTAGATCAGAGGTCGTAGCCTCAGAATTAAAATGTGTTCCTTTTAGGAAAGGGATGAGGAGGAATTTCTTTAATCAGAGGGTGGTGAATCTGTGGAATTCATTGCCACAGAAGGTTGTGGAGGCCAAGTTAATGGATATTTTTGAGGCAGAGATAGATAGATTCTTGATTAGTACATGTGTTGGGGGTTATGGGGAGAAGGCAGCAGAATGGGGTTAAGAGGGAAAGATGATCAGCCAAGATCGAATGGCAGAGTAATAAAATTGATGGGCCGAATGGTCTTATTTTTCTCCTATCACATAAACCTATGAACAATGATAACTTGCTATGATGTGGCCTCTAACTGCTTTTCTTTTCTGACTTATTTATAGAAACCATCCTTTTCACTGGACAAGTTGTAAAACCATAAGAAGGCAAAGTTGAAGGAAAATAATTTAGAAACTTGGTCAAACATTCATGGAAGAAATATTAAATTGCTTTTGAGTAGTTTAGTTGTTAAAAGCTATTTTATTATTCATGACCAATGAGTTGAAAACCAGTTGAGTAATATGTCTATTTTTTCCTTGCTTACAATGATTTATTGCAATGTTTCCTGATCATCTGTATGCAACTGCCTTATTTAATTCAGTATTGTAATCATTCAAGTCATGATATAATCAAATATTACTTTTGATCTAGAAACATTCCGAGCGTTTCCACACAAAATGCCAATTGTTTGATGGAAAATAGGGGTTGCTCATGGACAGGAAATTAGTTCTACTTGAAGCAAATGTGATATTAACGAATGGTGTTGGATAGGATAGGAGGGGTGTGAACAACCTGGGGCGGGGGAAGGGGTCCAAAACTAGTCATTTAAAATTCAAAACCTTTTGATGTTTTAAACTTTAACCAGTAATGAGTCGAGAAATAAAGCATGAATTGTTCAGATAAGGTGATCCTGGCCTCGACGGGAAAAATGTCAACCGGAATATGTAAAAATGTTATCGTTACTCCATAGTTTTTTTGCATAGATATAAAGACACCCACATATACACACGTACATCAGAGTTTTAATAAGAATATGATATTAGGAAAATGTTTCCAAAATTAATACCTCCTCTCTCAGTCCCTAAAATGCATAAAATGTGAAATGTAGTGTGGAGTTTTGTTAAATGTCCTTCAAAATGTGGTTGATTATTTCTACTTAATCTATCAAGAGGTGGCTTGTTTTTTAATGACTTCTGAAACTTGGTACTTCAAAAATGAGAGGTTTTGCGTAAATAATGGTGAACTTGCAGCATTTCTATCAATAAAATAATTTGATCTGCCATATGTGTTTCAATGCTTTTGTCAGATAAAGATAGTTAATATACGTTTTAGCAAATTTGGAACTGCAGATAATTTCATGTGATAGCAGGATTAGGCCATTCGGCCCATCAAGTCTACTCTGCTATTTAATGATGGCTGATCTATCTCTCCTTTGAACCCCATTATCCTGCCTTCTCCCCACAACCTCTGACATTGGTCAAGAATCTACCCATCTCTGCCTTAAAAATATCCATTGACGACCTCCACAGTGTTATGTGGCAAATAATTCCACAGATTCACCACCCTCTGACCAAAGAAATTCCTCCATCTCCTTAAAAGAAGGTCCATTAATTCCGAGGCTATGACCTCTAGTCCTAGACACCCCCACTAGTGGAAACATCCTCTCCACATCCATTCCATCTAAGCCTTTCACTATTCGATAAGTTTCAATTAGGTGACCCCCTCATCCTTCTAAACACCTGTGAGTGCAGGCCCAGTGCCGTCAGATGCTGGTTTATACCCTAGATAGACAAACACTAGGTGGTGGAGTAACTCAGCGGGTCAGGCAGCATCTCTGGGGGAAGAGGGATGGGGGACGCTTTGGGTCGGAACCCCCTTTTTGTTGCAGACTTTAGACGGTTTCCAACCAGAAACGTCACCCATCCTTTTTCTCCAGATATGCAGCCTGACCTGTTTATTTACCCCAGGACTTTGTCTATCTTTAGCCAATTTGCAGTCTGGAGACTCGTGTCCAAATTGCAATGCATAATGACTTCCAAATTGAAACCACCTTTATGGACACATATATTGTTTGAAGACATAATGTATATAGCAACATGAACATGTTTGAAAAAATTGTGGTATATGGATGACCCAGTATTGGAGTTCCTCAGTTTTATAATTTTTGTAAGAATAATGAATAGCTTTGTCAGCACAACATTAAAATGCCACTTAAGTCACCAATTGCATTGCAAGAACATTATTGCAAAACCATGCTCACTTGCCAACACCTGCTGAACAAGTTGCGAATATTTGATCATTGGTTCTCCAGAATAATAGTGTAACTGTGGGCAGATTTAATCAAGCTTGCTGCTTGCATGGACTCAATTTAGATTTATTTTGTAATATTTCAGAAATACCTTAAATTACATGATCCCATTTTTGCATTTGGATAACTACCCAATACTTGGCCATCAATTGAAGAGGTGATATGTTTTTATTAGCCACTGTACACTGTTCTGGTTCCATAGTGCAAGACCTATAAATGTTTTGGAATAAACACGGTGGGGACAGGAGGGATGATAGAGGCAAATGAACAAGCTTCTCCACATGAGGAAAGATCTGCAGTGTGATATTTGACATCTTCATCATGAGGGTGTTTGAAAGGATAGACCAAGAATGTTCCACTTGGAATCCAAAACTATGAAACATTGGTTTAAAATTGCCAATGTTCAAAGTTTGGTCCACATGCTCAAGGTGCTGGAGTGCCCCTGATCCAGGTAATCCCAGGCTGTTCAGGACTTCTGCCACTGCTCTCAACCAGCTCAGCCCGACAAGCCAACATCCCTCTCCCCACCTGACTGCCTCAGCATCCCGCGGGGTGGCACCAGTATCTAACCTTGAAGGCACTGGTGGCAATACTCCAAACCCTCATTCTTTTGTTTCCTGCATAAAACTCCATGAATTCTGGTGCGATATTTGTGATATATTTACAAAATTATTCAAGATAAAATGGAGCCTAACACTGAAATTATTATAATTGGAGTAACCGGGGACGGGAATAAATAAACCACATTTCAAAATTCATTTTTTAATTATGGGTTAATAATAGCAAAAAAACTTATACTCAAATTTTGGAAGAATACACCCATACCAACGCTTAAAATGTGGATTATAAATATGTTGGACACAGCACGTCTTGAAGGAATGCGATTCCTCCTAACAGATAAACCAGACCAATACTTAACGAGTTGGTCTCCATTTATTGACTTCTTGGAAGCATATGGTGCAACAAAATCGTAAAAACCAACTGTTTCAGGTCTGGGTGAAAGATTGTCAAGAATATAAATACCTATCTCCTATTTTCTACTCTCTCTCTCTCTTTCTTCTTTTTTACTTCTCTCACACTCTCTCTCTCTTTTTGGTTTGTTTTCCTCACACTATATATCACATGGTTTTCTACTCTCTATTACCTAGTCTCTTTTTCTCTCTCTCATGTAAAAAAAAAAAAAATGAAGCTGTACATAGAATGTAACATGCCAACATATATTTGGCACCTGAAAAAAGGTACCACTGTATTGTATTTACTTCTAATAAATAAATAAACAAATAAAAAAACACGAAGGCACTGGTGGCAATACCACATGTAAATGACCCAGTCATTTTCACAAACATGGTACAACAGAATTTTATTAAAGATGACTTACAGCACACTTACAGCATGTTGTTTCAGCTATGTAGCGGCAAGCAGACTAATCGCACAAGCTGGGTTACGATAACATGAACCGTGTAGTAGGCAGAGCTTCTAATAATAAAGCACTACACTTGGTTAGTGTGGGTGTAACCAATCTACATCTTTCCTTGTGGAAATAAAAGTGAAGCACATCTAAATGCAGGTGGCCAATAAGAATAAACACACTAATATGTGATGGCTGAGTGATACAATACCCGGAAACGCTAATAACGCAAACAGGGACGTATAGATGGTTTACACATAATCCCCATACCTAAGGGGTGGCCTACAAGCCTGTCCCGCGCACATGCGGTATAGATCCGCAGCTCCCCCCTTCACCGGGGAAGCAACCGGGGACCCATGCGGGGATAGCGCTGGAGACCCGGGGGGTGAACATGGCAAAGCCGGTGAGCAGGACACTGAATGTTGTGGTGAGGATGTAAGGGGCACGGCCAGTGGTTGGTCTGCAGCAGCAGAGCGCGAGGGATAAGACAGTCTGACAGTAGATGGGTCGACTAGACGCGTGGCTTCTGGATACGAGACCACAGGACGTGGTTCCTTCACATGAAGGAGATGTTGACGGTTGTGTCTGTAGATTCCTCCGTCTGCGCTCACCAGGTATGAGCGCGGCTCCTTTGTAGGGCTGTGGATGTGACCCAGACGGCCAGAGCTCTTGTCGGTCTGAAGGCGAACAACTTGCCCACTAGATAGAGAGAGGTTTAAGTGGT
This sequence comes from Leucoraja erinaceus, assembly GCF_028641065.1. Lineage (NCBI taxonomy): Eukaryota > Metazoa > Chordata > Chondrichthyes > Rajiformes > Rajidae > Leucoraja > Leucoraja erinaceus. The sequence goes on from NC_073390.1 coordinate 50,102,327, forward strand.
TTGCTGGACTCGTCGAGACTTTGCTTCTGTGCATCGCGTTTCAGTTGGAGTTGTTTCTGGACAACAGGAGGTGAATGGACCTGTGGCTGCAGCAGCTGCCGAGACATCAGGTGTTGGGCTGGAGACCCCAGTATTGGGTCACGGGCCATGTTCCTTCAGTTGAGCAGGTCCAAGAACACATCACATTTAGCAAGGTGTGAGCGCTCCATTAATTGTTTGGCGCTATGGACCGCCCGTTCTGCAAGTCCATAGGACTGTGGAGATTCAGGACTGCTGGCGACATGGCGAAAATCCCTGGTCTCCGACTGGAGGCGTGGGTTCCAATCCCACTTCTGTCACCATGTAAATGACCCAGTCATTTTCACAAACATGGTACAACAGAATTTTATTAAAGATGACTTACAGTACATAGCAACATGTTGTTTCAGCTGAGTGTCGGCAAGCAGACTAATAGCACAAGCTGGGGTACGATAATATAAACCGTGTAGGAGGTGGGGCTTCTAATAATAAAGTACTACAATTGGTTAGTGTGGAGTAACCAATCTACACCCAGGACTCTCCACCCAGGGGCGGAAAACCCGGGGGGGGGCAGAGGGGACACGTCCCCCCCATGTTTTGAGAGGTGGGCGACATCCCTGCCAGGTTAACCTGCCTGGGCTTGCGGGAAATATGGCCAGCGCAGACACGTCCCCCCCATGTTTTGAGAGGTGGGCGACATCCCTGCCAGGTTAACCTGCCTGGGCTTGCGGGAAATATGGCCAGCGCAGATAAGCAGCGCTAGTATCCCGTCAGTCCAGACAGGGCTGTTGGTTAACCCGGTGAGACAGGCAGAGTTGAGCTGCATTTAGCGCTGGATTGAGCCTCCGAAGCCTCGCGCGCGTGTGTGAGTGTGCGCACACAGTCCTAGGACCCCAACCCAAAAAGTCATCTGTCTATTTGCTCCACGGATGCTGCCTGATCCACTTCTCAGGGGTTCTTCTGTACGCAGAGAGTGGTGGCGGTGTGGAATGAGCACTTTGTGTTTTGTTCATTTAAAAATAAATTGGATAGGCATATTTCAGTGGAGGGTTATGGTGTGGATGGGGACTACTGTATGGACTTGATAACTGTTTCCGTGCTGATTGTTATATGGTTATATGGTTATTATTGTATATGATGACTGTACCTGAGGCAGAGAGATATGTTGGTGGGTATCTGGTATTTGTTTGAGTAAAATACCTTCTAAGAGTAAGACACTGGTCGGCACAATGGCACAGGAGTAGAACTGCTGCCTTCCAGCACCAGAGACCTGGGTTCGATCCTGACTATGGGTGCTGTCTGTAAAGTGTTTGTATGTTCTCCCCGTGACCATGTGGGTTTTTGCTGGGTGCTCCAGTTTCTTCCCACACTCCAAGAATGTACAGGTTTGCAGGTTAATTGGCTTCGGTAAAGATTGTAAATTGTCCCTAATTTGTAGATAGTAATAGTGCATGGGGATGTGTGGGCTTGGTGGGCTGAAGGGTCTGTTTCCGTACTGTGTCATTAAACTTTGTCCCGTAAGGTCACATTAGAATATTGGGACATCATTTCTCACCTATATTTAAGTTCAAGTTCAAGTTTGAATTCATTGTGACATTGTTAAGGTGCAGTGATATTTGAGACACCATACAGCCATTCTAAGTGAAAAGCAACGATACACACAGCCACATAAAATAAAATTTAACATAAACATCCACCACAGCGGAATCCACATTCCTCATTGTGATGGAAGGTGATAAAGTTCAATCATCTTCCTCCTTGTTCACCCGTGGTCGGGGCCGTTGAACCCTCCGCAGTCGCCGCTACCGACCGTGAAGCCCTCGCGTCGGGATGATTGAAACTCCGTCGTCGGGATGGATCGGAACACTCCGCGGCATGGAGCTCCCGAGTCGGCCTCTTCCTACCGGAGACCGCGGGCTTCACGGTGTTAAAAGTCCATAGGCCCCGCGGCAGGAACTCTTTACAGGCGATCCTCGGCAAAGAATCACAGGATCCACGATGGTAAGTCCGCGCTGCGCCGGGCCTGTCTTCAGGAAAGGCCGCACCACTCCACGTTGTTAGGCCGCAGGGAGGGGCGGAAATACGATGCGGTGACAAATCACGAATGTCGAGGTAAATGATTGAAAAAGGTTTCCCCCGATTCCCCCCCCCCCCCCTACATAAAGCAGACCAAGAAACACTAAATCATTACTTTTAAAACATACTTACAATAATAAAAACAGAGAGGCGACAGACAGACTGTTGGCGAGGCAGCCACTGCAGTGGCGCCACCCAGTGGATTATATATTCATTAACATCCTGCGGGACTGCAAACCTCTGGTCAGATTAGAACAGATTCAATGTCGGGTACATCCACAAAACATCTTTTTGGTGCAAGCATGGGTTCCATCAAAAATAGCTTGTTTGTATTAGTGATGGATGCTCATTAAATTGAATCCCATGGAAACGCATTCAGGCAATAAATGGCACTGGTTATTTTTCTAAATCATGGAGATGAATTATCAGTGAAAATGTTGACACAGCCTACACTTGCTAAGTGGGCAGGGTGATCAGACTTTGTGATCCCAATGCATGATTTACAGCACAGTTCATGTTAACATCCATTATAGGGCTGATGCTGAATTGAATCCTATAAATCTATCTCTGTTATATTTAAATTACATTTATTGAGCGTTTTGACATTTACCAAATGTTTTGGAGGCAGATTTATGCCATCAGAACTGACAGTGATAGTAAATTTGTAAAATACTGTGGATGTGAAAAGCCCGAAGTATAAGCAATATCTGCTGGAAATATAGGATTCAGAAGGTGTCAATGTTTTATTCTGTGCCACAGCTGCTGGCTGATCTGCTCGGTTACTATTCTGTTCAAATTAAGAAGCATGTGGTGGTATGGGCGCGGATCGGGGGAGTTGCTGCCTTGCAGCGCAAGAGATCCTGACTACTGGGGCTGTTTGTGTGGAGTTTCTCCTTTCTCCCTGTGACCATGTAGGTTATGTCCAGGTGCTCTTGGTTTCCTCCCACATTTCAAAGATGTGCAGCTTTTTAAGTTAATTGGTTTCTGTAAATTGCCCCTAGAGTGTAGGACGCAAAATTGGGATAGCATAGCACTTGTGTTCGGGTGCTCATTGGGCAGCACAGACTTAATGGGCCGAAGGGCCTGTGTCTGCGCTGTATCTTTAAACCAAACCCCAAACTAAACTAATCTGCATCTTCTACATGAAGAAAAGTAGATAATATATCATTTCATTTGGTGAACTGGTTTAAAACATTAGTCACTGACTTGGAACAAAAGGGTGGTGAATAAAGAGAGAATCTGTACCTTGCTCACCAGTCACGAGACATGTTGCAACTCACTTTTTTTTAATGTGGTCAATGTTCAAGATTCAAGATTCAAGATTCAATTTAATTGTCATTTGGACCCCTTGAGGTCCAAACGAAATGCCGTTTCTGCAGCCATACATTACAAATTGTTGTTACAAATGATGTGAAGTGTGAACATTTCACTCATCCAAGCACAAGGTAGTGATTGCCCAGGGCCTCGATGATGAGAAGAGATGAGAAATACGCTCTCATGAATAAAAGGATCCCAATCTGAAACATTATTTGTCCATTCACTCCACAGATGCTGTCTGACCCATTGAGTTACTCCAGCACTTTACATTTTGCTCAAGGTTTCGGCACCTGCATTTCCTTGTGTCAATATAAATGAAGTTACTTCCATCATTCGTGAGATTGTTTTTACATAATATAATTGGCACAAGTAAGAATTTCATTGTTCCGTAGGATGTGATATTCACAAATAAGATTGATTAGTAGAACTGGATGTTACAATCCCTAAAATTTCATTACAATTGACATTCTTGGGGTTGACCACTAGGTGATTTTGCTACCAATCAGACACATCTTCAGTTGTGTACCTCAACGTCACTGGGTGTTTCGGCCGTTTATCACCACACCCCCAGTCGAGGCAGGCCCACCGCAGGGAGATCAGACCTGGGTGTGTGTCTTATTGTTAGCCTCTAGATGGTCATGTGGCAGCCCAGACAGCATCTTTCCTCTTCAGCCACAGCCAGTGACTGCTCCGTTCGGTGGCAATAGCATGGATATTATCCATGAGAGCTTATCCATCTCCCCAGTGACATCTAAGACAATATTGGATTGATGCCAATTTATCATAGTTGAATGTAACAATTTTAAACAGTTCATGATGCTTACCTCTGCCAACACAAAGCAATATTATTCTTGAAGATGGGTAATGCAGAAGATGACACATACTATTGTTGAGATAAGTTCAAGTGAGTTTATTGTCATGTCTCCCTGTATAGGACAATGAAATTCTTGCTTTGCTTAAGCACACAGAAAATAGTAGGCATTTACAACAAAACAGATAAATGTGTCCATATACCATGATATAAATATATACACACATGAATAAATAAACTGGTAAAGTGCAAATAACAGAAAGTGGTTATTAATAATCAGAGTTTTGTCCGAGCCAGGTTTAATAGCCTGATGGCTGTGGGGAAGTAGCTATTCCTGAACCTGGTTGTTGCAGTCTTCAGGCTCCTGTACCTTCTACCTGAAGGTAGCAGGGAGATGAGTGTGTGGCCAGGATGGTGGGTCTTTGATGATACTGCCAGCCTTTTTGAGGCAGCGACTGCGATAAATCCCCTCGATGGAAGGAAGGTCAGAGCCAATGATGGACTGGGCAGTGTTTACTACTTTTTGTAGTCTTTTCCTCTCCAGGGCGCTCAAATTGCCGAACCAAGCCACGATGCAACCGGTCAGCATGCTCTCGACTGTGTACCTGTAGAAGTTAGAGAGAGTCTTCCTTGACAAACCGACTCTCCGTAATCTTCTCAGGAAGTAGAGGCGCTGATGAGCTTTTTTGATAATTGCGTTAGTGTTCTCGGACCGGGAAAGATCTTCAGAGATGTGCACGCCCAGGAATTTGAAGTTCTTGACCCTTTCAACCATCGACCCGTTGATATAAATGGGGCTGTGGGTCCCCCTCCTACTCCTTCCAAAGTCCACAATCAGTTCCTTGGTTTTGCTGGTGTTGAGGACCAGGTTATTGCGCTGGCACCATATGGACAGTTGCTCGATCTCTCTTCTGTGATACGCCCCATCAGTGATACGCCCCACAATAGTGGTGTCGTCAGCGAACTTGATGATGGAGTTTGCACTGTGGTTCACTACGCAATCATGGATATAGAGTGAGTACAGCAGGGGGCTGAGCACGCAGCCTTGAGGTGCTCCCGTGCTGATTGTTATTGAGGCTGACACAATTCCACCAATACGAACAGACTGTGGTCTGTGGATGAGGAAGTCGAGGATCCAGTTGCAGAGGGATGCGCAGAGACCCAGTTCTGCGAGTTTGGTAACCAGTTTGGAGAGGATGATTGTGTTGAATGCTGAGCTGTAATCGATGAATAACAGCCTGACATATGAGTTTTTGTTGTCCAAGTGGTCCAGTGTAGAGTGGAGGGCCAGCGAGATCGCATCCACCGTTGATCTGTTGTGGCGGTAAGCGAACTGTAGTGGGTCCAGGTTTTTGTCGAGGTAGGAGTTGATTTGCTCCATGATCAACCTCTCAAAGCACTTCATCACCACCGGCGTTAGTGCCACTGGTCGATAGTCATTGAGGCACGTCACCATACTCTTCTTGGGCACCGGTATAATTGATGCCCTTTTAAAGCAGGTGGGGACCTCAGACCTCAGAAGTGAGAGGTTGAAAATGTCCGTAAAAACTCCACAACCACAAGATATAAACTCCTCCCCTAATAATCCCTCCTGTATTTATTTAAGGTGCTTATCAAATTCCATGCGTGCCTCAGTATCAGTGCCAGGTAGGTTTCCCTTTGTTCTCCCCCCCATATCCATTGACTTGGCCTCCACAACCTCTGTTGCAATGAATTCCACAGTTTCACACCCTTTGTCACCCACCAAAATAAATTCCTCATCATCTCCTTCCTAAAGGAACATCCTTCAATTCTGAGGCTATGACCTCCAGTCCTAGACTCTCACATCCCCTCCACATCCACTCTATCCAAGCCTGGAGGAGGCTTAAACCCCTGTCCCACGGTATGAGTTCATTCCAAAGGTTCTCCCCAGTTTGTCCTGATTCGAACTCGGAGATTTACGGTAATGGCCACTCGTCGGTACTCGGGGCTCTCGTGGACATTTTTCAACATGTTGAAAAATCTTCACGAGTCTTCCCGTGCTTACCTGCCGTTAGCGAGTCTTCCCGAGTACCTGCCGTTAGCGTTGAGACACCCCCAAGCTCTGACGTACCCGCTACGTTCATTCTCCGTGCTTACCACGAGTGTGATTTTTTTTAAATAAACTCGGGAGAGCTCTTGGAATCAACTCGTGCCGTGGGACAGGGCATTTATGGCTGGATAGGGACATGAGGTGGGCAGGGAAAAATTGGCTCACACTGGGATGGGGAAGTGCAGGAAGGAATGGGGGGGGGGGGGGGGTGGGGGGGGGGGGGGGAGGGGGGGGGGGGTGGTTGGGGTGGGGGGGGGGGGGGGGGGCGGGGTGTTACTTAACATTTGTGATTTCACTGTTCAAACCGTTGGGTTGTAAACTACCCAAGCGGAATATAAAATGTAAACATGTATACACTTTCAACAACTGTTAATGCATTTTCTGTTTTCCGTTTATACGGTTAATACATTTTTTTATGTTTCTCACTCTCTGTGTGTTTCCACCTACAGTTTCTTTTTTGAAAACGGTATTTGATATGTGTATCTTTGTAAGCAGAGTTTCCAGCTATGTGTAAAGATGCTGACTGGCGTGACTCTTGACAGCATTTCCTGTTACCAAATACCAAAGTTCATCTAATGTCAACAGGAGATATGTCTGAAAAAGGTGTCATCAGCCAACAGTGTACAGACGTATTGTTTCGTTGGCAGAATATCACCAACACATAATTTGCCTTGATGTTACAATGTGAGACGAAACTGCAATTATTCTGTCAGCCTAACGGCTTATCATATGCGTCAAAACTGACTCAGGGCCCTTGCACAACAATTAGGCAATTTGGAGGTGCAACAACTAGAAGATTAAATTCCTATGCAGTAAATGGATCTTCAAAAACATTTTAATAGTTTAGATCCAGAAGGCACAGTGGCACACAGCGGTAGAGTTGCTGCCTTACGGCACCAGTGACCCGGGTTCGATCCTGACTACGGGTGCTGTCTGTACAGAATTTGCACATTCTCCCTGTGACCTTGTGAGTTTCCTCTGGGTGCTCCGGTTTCCTCCCACATCTCAAAGACATGCAGGTTGATAGGATAATTGGATTCTGTAAATTGTCCCTGGTGTGTAGGATAGATCTAACACTAAATCCTTCGTATAAACAAAGCATGATTTCTGAAAACCTTAATTAAAAAATAAGTGTGGATTTAATATTCAATTTCAACCATTGCCGTGGGGTTAAAGACAAAGTACTGGAGGAACTCAGCAAGCCGGGCAGCATCTGCAGAAGAAAATGGTCCGATGATGTTTCTGGTCAGGACCTTCATCAGACTCCTTTGATCAAGATTCCAGCATCTGTAATTCCTTGTGTCTCATTGTCTGGGGTCAGCAGGTAGATTTTATAAATTAGCAACAAAAACAAGAAATGAACATTATAGCTGATGATGCAAAACTTCTAAGCTTGGTGGCACAAGAGACTGCAGATGCTGGAATCTGGAGCACAAAACAAACACAGTGCTGGAAGAACTCAGTGGGTCAGGCAGCATCTGCGGGGAGGAACAGGAAGTATTGTCATTTCAGGTTGAGACCCTGCACAATGAGCTACTGTGGACCCGGTGGGCTGGGCTGAAGGGCCTGAAGGGCATTGCCTGCCAACCCCATACAATGGCCCACCAACCCCATATAGTGCAGTTATGGTGCAGCTGGTGGAGCTGCAGTCTCACCAGCATGGTTGTCATGGACTTGATGGGCCGAAGGGCCAGTTTCCATTTTGTGTCTCTTAAGAAAATGGGGAATTGGATAGACGTTTAGAGGGATATAGGCCAAACGTGGGAACGTGGGACTAGTGTGGATGGGTCATCCAGGTTGGCAGAGCCAAGTTGGGTTGAAGGGCCTGTTTCCATGTTGTATGATTCTAACTGCTGATGCTGGAGTCTTGGACAAGGGTTGCGACTCGAAATGTCGCCTATTCATTCTCCTCCACCTATGCTGCCTGACCCCTCCCTCCTCTCAGCACTGTGGGTGTTTTCATAAGTTATAGTGGCAGAATTAGGCTATTCAACCCATCAAGTCTACTCCGTCATTCAATCATGGCTGACCTATCTCTCCCTCTCAACCCCATTCTCCTGCCTTCTCCCCATAACCCCTGACACCCCTCCGTACTAATCAAGAATCTATCTATCCATCTCTGCCTTAAAAATACCCGTTGACTTGGCCTCCACAGCCTTCTGTGTCAAAGAATTCCACAGATTCACCACCCTATGACTAATGTGCCTGTCCCACTTAAGCGATTTTTTAGGTGACTAGGCTATGGCCACATGGTCGCCAGGGTGTCGCCTGTACAGTCGTGAGTCGTCTCCTCCGTCTCCCGAAGAATCGTAGCGTTTTTCTGGTTGCCGCTGGATTTTGAAATGTTCAAAACTTTTCGGCGACAGTTGGCTTGACGCCTCTGAGCGTAGCTTGACTTCTCCTCACATAGGTCCTGTCGTAGGTTCTGTCGCCAGGGTGACGTAGGCCGTTGCCGGCGCTGACTTTGGTGAATTCCATTGGCGACGACCTACGCCAACCTACGCCAAACGGCGACTGAACTGTCTTCAGTTGTCACGGACAGGGTCGTACCTTGTCATAGCTTGTCGTGGGTGGACGTAGGTGTGGACGCAGGTGAACGCCCTAATGGGTCGCAGGTTGTCGGCAGCATGACGTCGACTAGGTGGCCGGTTGTCGTAGACATTGTCGCAGGGTGGTCCAGTCGCAGGTTTTTCTGCAATCTGCTACAACTACGGCAGTCGCCGAAAAAATCGCCTAAGTGGGACAGACCCATAAGGGAATTCCTCCTCATCTCCTTCGTGAACCAACGTCCTTTTAATCTGAGATTGTGTGGCCTCTGGTCCTGGAATCTCCCACTAGTGGAAACGCCCCTCTCCACATCCACTCTATCCAAGCCTTTCACTGTCCGCTCAAGAACTCTCCGCCTTGCGTTGCGTTGCGTTGCATTTTGTTGCCGGAAGCGCCCGCCTTGTCGCAGTTCCCACTATTGCAGTGAATACGGTAAAGACTAAATAGAAAACGGAGCCCGTCAGCTGATTGCTGTCCAAAAGACGGAAAGATGGCGGCAGAAATACATTCCAGGGCGCAAAGCAGCCGCCCGGTGCTGTTGAACAAAATTGAAGGGCACCTGGACACGGTGAACGCCGCGATCCTGCTGCCGAAGGAGGACGGGGTGATCACAGTGGGCGAGGACAGGTAAGGCAGAGGGAGCCTCCCTGCAGCCTCCACATCTGGCTGCAGATGTGTGTGTGCGCTTGCGAGAAAAACAACAACCTCGGCTCTCTTTTTTTTTACAGGAAATTCTAAACCAACCAAGAAATAAATAAAAAGGAGGGTGGGAATACATGTTAGCACTGGCGAGGCGGGCAGGAGGGAAGATCGTGTGTGTGTGTGGCTGTGTGTGTGTGTGTGCGGGCTTGTACATTTCACATTGTACATTTCACCGGGCCGGTGATTTGTGAAACTGACCGGTCCCCCGGGGAGTTTGGCCGCCGCAGCTTTGTTTACATCTTGTCCAGCCTCTGCTGAAACGGGCCACTCTTTAACCACTCAAACCTCCATCCTTCTACGCCCGAGTGTTAAAAGAGTTTCCCCAATTCTCAGTTGTCTGTGTGTGTTTCTCGCTTTCTTTTTGCGTTCTTTTGCAAGGGACCCCACATTTCAATCGTGAAAGACGTCACCATCCTCCTCGGCTATGGTTCTCTCAGTTTCAACTTTTTTTTAAAATTCCACGGCCTGCAAGGACGTCTCACCAGCATTGAACACGTACATTAGAGCCGCCCGAATTGCAAAGGGGAGTGAGCCAACTCTGTTCAAAGACTCACAAAGAAAGCATTGTCTTATCACGCTGCCTGACCCACTAAATTACTCAAGTGTTTAAGAAGGAACTGCAGATGCTGGAAAATCGAAGGTACACAAAAAAAAGCTGGAGAAACTCAGCGGGTGCAGCAGCATCTATGGAGCAAGGAATTAGGCAACGTTTCGGGCCGAAACCCATCTTCAGACGGGTTACGCCAGTACTATCAGTGTCTATTTTTATAAACCAGCATCTTGCTCCCCTTCTCATCCTCCTCGCTACATGTTAGAAATAATGTCACCTCGAGTTAAGTGGCACATTTCTCGGCAAATGCTTTGAGCAGGGAAAAATAACAATTCTTATATTTTTTTTGTGATCGGTATGATGTGGAAAAAGTGTAGTAATTCATGATTTTAAACACATGCTTTCCTTTGAGCATGTACTTTGAGTAGAAGCTTTTTAAAAATGATAAAGTTAATATTGCATTAAAATTGATTCTGGCAAATGGAATGAGATTTTACATAATCGATTTTTTCCTTCTGCAATATTAAAGGTAACAAATATGTAGGTTCCACCTTCATTGGCGGTTCCACAGACGGCTGGGGAGGCCAAGTCAATGGATATTTTTAAGGCAAAGAGATCAACAGTTTCTTGATCAATAAGTGGCGGACTGGGTCTAAATATATTGGTTGCCAGGAGACAAAGGGGGCCCACCCACAACTATAATGCTATCATTTAACAGGGGCCCACTTGCCATCACTTGCTATCACTTCATCAGGGGCCCACTTGCCATCGGGCAAGCTGACACCCTGACCAGTTCGCCACTGGTGACCGTGGTTATGGGGGCAAAGACATGAGAATGGGGTTGAGAGGGAAAAATAGAGATTGGCCATTATTGAATGACAGAGTAGACTTGATGGGCAGAATGGCCTAATACTGCTCCTAGAACTTATAAACATTGAAAACATTTTTGACAGATTGAAAGCTAGTTGCTACCCAAAAAAGCAGATTCAAGCTTTTTGCTAGTACGTTGTACAACTAAAATGGTAGACAATAGGTGCAGGAGGAGGCCATTCGGCCTGTCGAGCCAGCACCGCCATTCAATGTGATCATGGCTGATCATCCCCAATCAGTACCCCGTCCCTGCCTTCGCCCCATATCCCCTGACTCCACTATCTTTAAGAGCCCTATCTAGCTCTCTCTTGAAAGTATCCAGAGAACCGGCCTCCACCGCCCTCTGATGAATTGCGTTTAATTTTTTTTTAATGGCTGGTAGTGCATGTTGAATGAATTACCACCCTTCGCTAAGGATGAGCCTAGTTACTATAAAGGTCCTATGCATGTAAATAGATTTATTTATTGAAATCATATTCTATGTCGCTCTTCCAGGGAGATACTAACTGCATTTCGTTGTCTCTGTACTGTACACTGACAATGACAATTAAAGTTGAATCTGAATCTGAATAAAGGCATTTGGCATGCCTCTGCATTTTGAGTTGTTAAGTTATAGCACCTCCTTGTTATTATCTCAAGAAACAAACAGTGATTTATTTCAACCAGATGTCTTGATTATGAATATTAGAATAATTTCATGTTATTAACAAAGAATTTCTAACTTACAAACAACTATCACTATTTTGAATGTAAAATATTCTAAACTTTCCGTCTTTACTTTAGTTTAGAGATACAGTACAGAAACAGACCCTTTGGCCCACTGAGTCCATGCTGAGACTCCACCACTTCCACTGGAAGCTCATTTCACACCGCTACCACTCTCTGAGTAAAGAAGTTCCCCCTCATGTTCCCACCCAAGCCACCCCACTCCCCAGGTACTTTACCCTGCAGTAGATGTAACACCTGTCCCTATACTTTCCCCCTCACAGCCATCCAGGGACCCCACAGATCCTTCCAGGTGGGACAGGGGTCCCCATGCACTTCCTCTAATCTCATCTACTGCATTCAGTGCTCACTCCTGTACATCGGCGAGACCAAGCGTAGACTCAGCGACTATTACATCGAACACTTGTGCTCGGCCAAAGCTTGTTGCATATCTTGGTTGATAACCATTTTAACTCCCCTTCCCATTTTCCCACACTGACTTACTCAATGCTCTGATTTTTATAAGGCTAGCATACCAAAAGCTTTCTTTACCACCCTATCTATATGAGATTCCACCTTCAAGGAACCATTGCCAGAGTGTACCATTTTGGCCGTCTGAGTCTTTACTTTAGTGGATACAGGAAACAACCCTTTGGCCCCTCATATGCTCCTTGCGGGTATCGTTCCCACAAACTACCCCATGACTTTACCCTGAACCCAGTAGATGTAAACCTTCCCCATATTTTAGGTAAGCCTAGGGACCCTACAGATCCTTCCAACAGAGGTCCCCATGCACTTCCTCTAATCTCATCTACTGCATTCAGTCTCACTCCGCATCTTTCTTCCCTCCCCAGCGACTATTACTCGAACACTGCTTGGCCAAGGCTGTTGCCCCATATCAGTTGACCCTTCAATCCCATTCCTCCCTTTCTGTCACTCCCCTCCTCCCAACTATATTCCATTCCTCTGGCTTCACAATTCGTACCAATTTTAGCCTTACCTCGCACTCCTTCTTCTCTTTTCATCTCTAGCCTTTGCCCCACAGGATAAATGTCACCCCTCCCAACTATATTCCTGCCTCTGGCTTCACAATTCGTACCTAGCCTTACCTCGCACCCTTTGTCTTTTCATCTCTAGCCTTTGAATAAATGAATGATTGAATGAATGAATAAGTTTATTGGCCAAGTATTCACATACAAGGAATTTGCCTTGGTGCTCTGCCCGCAAGTGACAACAGGACATACAGTGACAGTTAGGAATGACACATAAAGGAATGACGTAAAACCATCCAACCATCTTCCCCCCCCCCCCCCCCCCCCCCCCCCCCCCCCCCCCCCCCCCCCCCCCCCCCCCCCCCCCCCCCCCCTTGCCTTGCTCCACCGATCACTTCTTGGGCCTTGTCCTGCCTTTCCTATCTCCCAGCTTCGTTTCCCCCACCTCACCACATTCAGTCTGCTGAAGAGGCTCGACCCATGTTCTCCAGAGATGCTGCCTGACCCGCTGAGTTACTCCAACATTGCATTGTTTTAAAAAAGAAATCATTGCTCTCTCAACTGTGTTATGGTTTGACAGTTACTGGTATACATAACCTAAAATGATTTTCAGTGCTACAATCTAAGCTTATTAAATATTAAAAACGTATTGAAATTGCCTTCCAATTGATTTTCTGTAAACTCCAATAATATAAGCAGGTTGTGTTTAGATTAGAATATTTTTGCTATTCTTCTCATGGTTGTCACATGGCCATGTCAGCCATATTGTGATGATTTAATTAAACCCCAGATTTACAGAAGTTAAGAATAAGGGGGAGGTCATTTAAGACTGAGATGAGGAAAACCTTTTTCACCCAGAGAGTTGTGAATCTGTGGAATTCACTGCCACAGTGGAGGCCAATGCACTGGATGTTTTCAAGATAGATAGCTCTTATGGCTAAAGGAATCAAGGGATATGGGGGGGAAAAAGCAATAACGGGGTACTGATTTTGGATGATCAGCCATGATCACATTTAATAGCTCGAAGGGCCAAATGGCCTACTCCTGCACCTGTTTTCTATGTTTCTATATTACTTTATACCATTATTTGTTTTCTCTTAATTAACCATCAAATTTGTCCTGGACAAAAATATCTCAGTAACTATTAACCACAAGAGGAGGTGCAGTCTCAGGGTGGTGAGTTTATGAAACCTTCATTCAAATCATCATCTTTCTGACTAAATGCGTTTTCATTTCCTTATATTCACTCCACTCACAGAAGAGTGTTGTGAGATTTATTTTATATATAGCACAAATTTATTCAGTTTCATTATGATTTCAACGATGTGTATCAACTATTTGGACGAGTTATGAAACATTTTCTTCTATTCACTATGGTCACAGAAGTCTTGTGAAATTTTTGTAGTGTTTGAATTTTTTTTAGCATAAATATATTCAGTGAAATTAATGAGAATGTACAAAGTAGAATTAGTAAGTTTGCAGGTGACACTGAAGTGGCCAGTATCGTAGATAGGCAAGATGTTTCTGAAAAATTACAGCAGGATCTTGATCAACTGGGCATGTGGGCTGAGGAATGGCTAATGGAGTTCATTGCAGATAGTTCAAGTTCAAGTGAGTTTATTGTCATGTGTCCCTGTTTAGGACAATGAAATTCTTGCTTTACTTCAGAACATAGTAGGCATTTACTACAAAACAGATCAGTGTGTCCATATACCATAATATAAATATATACACACATGGATAAATAAACTGATAAAGTGCAAATAACAGATAATGGGTTATTAATAATCAGTTTTGTCTGAGCCAGGTTTAATAGCCTGATGGCTGTGGGGAAGTAGCTATTCCTGAACCTGGTTGTTGCAGTCTTCAGGCTCCTGTACCTTCTGCCTGAAGGGAGCAGGGAGATGAGTGTGTGGCCAGGATGGTGTGGGTCTTTGATGATACTGCCAGCCTTTTTGAGGCAGCGACTGCGATAAATGCCCTCGATGGAAGGAAGGTCAGAGCCGATGATGGACTGGGCAGTGTTTACTACTTTTTGTAGTCTTTTCCTCTCCAGGGCGCTCAAATTGCCGAACCAAGCCACGATGCAACCGGTCAGGTGTTACGTTTTGGCGCCAAACTGGCGGCTCTGTATACCAGCTCAGTGTACCGCTACTATACAATTATAGTGTGTCATAAGGAGTAGGAGTAGAATTAGGCTATTTGGCCCATCAAGTCTACTCCGCCATTCAATCAAGACTGATCTATCGTATACTCAAATGCTGGAGTAACTCAGAGGGACAGGCAGCATGTCTGGAGAGAAGGAATGGGTGACGTGCCGGGTCGAGACACATTCCTGCTCTCCAGAGATGCTGCCTGTCCCACTGAGTTACTCCAGCATTTTGTGTCTTCAGTACAGAGACAACCTCGATTTAAACCAGCATCTGCAGTTCTTTCCTACACATGGCTGATCTATCTCTCCATCTCAACCCCATTTTCTTGCCTTCTCCCCATAACATCTGACACCTGTACTAATCAGGAATCTATCCACCTCTGCCTTAAAGATATCCCCAGACTTGGCCTCCACTACCTCTGTGGCAAAGAATTCCACAGATTCACCACCCTCTGACTGAAGAAATGTCTCATCATCTCCAAACATCCGCTAGTATCCGAGATGCTTATCTAATATGTATCTGATTGGTCAGTCTGGTGAATGATCCCGATCTGAAACGTCACTTATCCATGTTACCCAGAGATGGTGCCTGACCCTCTGAGTTACTCCGGCACTGGATCTTTATTGGAGGATGTTCACCATCGGGGTTCGGCGTCGGCGTTCCACTAGCCCGGCGTGAGGGCCTGAACATCGGGCCGCCCGGGGCGGCGACTGCGGGTGCTGTAACCACGGAGAACATCTGCAGATTGGCTGGACTTGTTTCTTGGTGCAACATCATTTGATGTCGCGACTTTCTGTGTTTCTGCCTGCATTCAATTTTATTTTTTATGATTTATATTTATTTTATAAACTAGCATTTCATTTTGTTGTCCAGTGGGAACATTTGCAAGAATGTTTTTACGTACATGTTTATAAGTATTTTAACTTTCATTCTGCAGGACAATCCGTGTGTGGTTGAAACGAGACAGTGGTCAGTACTGGCCAAGCATCTATCACACAGTATCAGGTGAGCAAAATGCCTGAATGCGTTTTGAAAGTGGCTTTGATACAGTGTTCACAGATGTGATGCATTTTCAGAATTTGCTTTGCGACAAAGAAGGGTGATGTCAAATATTTTTCTGTTTCAACCCTCAATATATTCCTTCAGTAATCGTATATAGAACAAGCCAGCATCAGCCATGGACTAATTTTTCTTTTTGGGACATGGGTCACCATGAAGGTCGGGACCCTTCTTCAAACTCTTGGTCTTCGTTGAGTTGGTATTCGTTAACAATATTTGTACAATATTTACTTTGGACGTTAGAGGCACTGCATGGAAACAGGCCCTTTGGCCAACTGTGTCCACGCTGACCAGCGATCACCCTGTGCACTAGCACTATGCTACACACTCGAGACAATTTACAGAAGCCAATTAACCTACAAACCTGTACGTCTTTGGAATGTGGGAGGAAACCCGAGCACCTGGAGAAAACCCACGCAGTCAGGGCCAAAATGTACAAACTCCATACAGACAGCACCCGTTGGCAGGGTTGGACCCAGATCTCTGGAGCTGTAAGGCAGCAACTCGACCACTGTGCCACCCCATTTGCAATGGGTTGTGTTAGGATAAATATCCAGTGAACTGAACAGAATTTTACGAAGATAGACACAAAATGTTGGAGTGACTCAATGGGACAGGCAGCATCTCTGGAGAGAAGGAATGGGTGATGTTTCAGGTCGAGACCCTTCTGTATGCAGAGCGATACAATATGATCAGCTATAGAAAATGGACAGTTCTGACATGGTAAATTGGCTCACAGACTGGACACTGGGATGGAAGCCCTGTGTAATCCAAAGACTGCCCCTATTCTAGACTTGCGGCATAACAAATTATTAAGGGAGTGCTGCAGTATCACAGTTTGCACCTTCCCAACTGGATGTGAAGGTTATTTGCTAATTTTGTGACAAATACCGAAGGTACCTTGGTCCTATTTGTAACAAACATAAAGTTATATGGGAACATGCGTGGATTGTTGAATTTGCTTAAGCAACTGGCACAGTAGTAACTTCTGTACTGTGAAGAGTTTGGGACATGACAGATACAACTCAAAAAACACTTTGTTCTTTTATATGAACAGTTATTGCTTTGTTTGCAGTAGTCTTTGATTTAAGGAATATTAAATAGAACTAGAGTTGTTGTTAATCCTTCTGGCACTCTCGATGCAAAGTCCCCCTTGCATTTCCAATTCAGAATGAGATAGTCATTGTAGTGGCTGTTTCTCAACAATAAAGAAACTATTAATCCAAAGATTTATCTTTCGAGAAGCTCTGAAAGTCTCATGGAAAGTTTCACATGGGTAATACGACATTCTCCTAAACCCATGTTGTCTCGTAAGTGGCTAGAGGGAGTAATCTCTTGAACGATATAAAAATCTGCTGCTACAGTCATTTTATATGATGGTAGAAGGGTTGACAGGATTAGTACTGGGATCTTGAACTAATCATAGCGATACAAAATGAACGCCTGAATCGCTACTTGCGAAATGGTTCTTTAAAAAAAAATAGAAAGAATACTTCCATTTAAAAAATGTTTTGGCATAAGACTTACACAGATTCTTTAAGTTTTTTTTATGCTTGTAGTGTCATCACATGTGGACATTATTTGCTTCTAGCTGTTCAAATAATTTGAAAAAACGAAACATTTTTCCAATTAGAATCTCTTCAAGTGAATCATTTTATATTGTACTCCGATTCTGATTTCACAGAGTGTAATGTGGGGGGGGAAATGTAGTGTTGTTAACCATTCATGTGCTACTGTTTATCTTTGTGGATGGAGCAGGGAAAGGAATAGCTGAAAGGTGCGGTGTGCTGCATAATTTACTATGTTATTGAAGTGGCATTAAAGGGGAGAAAAATATCAAATTAAAACTGGCATGAACCTCACAGTGCAGGAAGGAACTGCAGATGCTGGTTTACACTGCAGATGGACACAAGATGCTGGAATAATTCAGCCGGACAGGCAGCATCTCTGGAGAGAATAAATGGGTGACGTTCAGACTGAAAGTCAGGGGAGAGGGAGACACAGAGATATGGAAGGATAACGTGTGAAAAAAGAGAGATCAAAGGGGATGGAGATCGAGGAGCATGTAGAATAGATCGATAGATAGAATTTATTACCACGCAACCAGGGTCGGTGGAATTTTGGGTTGTCAGCAGCGGTACAGTAATAAAGAACACACAACCATAATAAGAATGTAACACAAACATCCACCACAGCATTCATCACTGTGGTGGAAGGCACAAAAAAAAGTTTGGCCAGTCCTCCTCCATTTCCCCCCCGTGGACAGGGCCAGAGTCCAGAGTCAGTCCAGGATCGGCTCTTCATCACCGGAGACCGCGGCTTTAAGTTGTTGTAGGCCGCAGGCCGGCGGTCAAGATTTAAAGTCTCCGCCGCAGCCAGAAGCACCGTAGACTGCAGGGCCGGCAGTCGATGCTCCCCTCCAGGGGTGTGGTAAGACCACGCCGGACCCGCGGTAGAAGTTATCCGCGGGCCGGCAGTGATGGCTTCTTCTTCCCCCGGGTCCCCCACAAGGGATCCCGGGCTGTAGACGCCGCACCAGCTGGAGCTCTCCAGACCGTGGCTTCAGGCTGCCGGCTGCACCGGGCCAGCGAAACGGAGCGCTCCCCTCCAGCGAGCCCCAGCGAGGGCTCACCCGCTCCACGCCGAGAGTCCACGCTGCGCCCGCCGCTGATCATTGCTAGCTTCATAATTGTAGAAGTTTGTGAATCTCCTTGGCATTTTCTTTCCAAGATTAATATTTCATGATGCAATCGGATGGTGTTAACAATACTTTTTTATTTTTTCATAGCGCCCTGCACTGCCGTTTCCTACAATCCTGATAATAAACGGATTTTTATAGGTCAAGACAATGGCGCAATTGTGGTATGTTTGCCTGCCTGCAGTATATTGTACTTTTGTTATGCTCGTACAGATTAATATTACAATTTTATATCGATATACTGTAAAAGACCCGATTGTAATCATGTACTGTCTCACCGCTGACTGGATAGTACAAAACAAAAAAGCTTCTCACTGTAGCTCGGTACACGTGACAATCAACTAATACAACTTAAACTAAACTAAAATAAATAAATCATCATTGATGTAAGGACCGTCAACTTGCATTCCTTAGATCTTTGCAAAGTCCGATGTACACTCGTTCAAATTTTGATTCGCATAAGTATTTCTATTTTTCTCCTTTTAAAATTCTGCCCCTCCCCACTCACTCCACAATTCCTATTTCCTGCTGAGATGGTGATTAACTATATTGGAGGAAGTTATAAATGCTCCACTTAAACCAACTGTTTGTCTCACAGAATGATCTGGAGTTATTTTCTGCTGAAAGAGGAACAGTGTATGTCCGCTACAAGTTCCCGTTATTATCCCCAACATCCAAGAATTCCTCTGGACAATGGGAAAAGCAACAATTGCCACCAGTTCTCTGGGTCTCAAGGACTTTTGGCCTGCAGCACCTGGTACTATTACAATGAAAACACAAAGTACGTGCACAAACTACCTAGGACTTCCAGTTTGTACAGTGACTTCATGGAGATACACAGCACAGAAAGATCATCACAGTGGCACAACTGGTAGTGCTGATGCCTCTCTTTCTCCAAAGCCTCCACATCCTTTCTGTAATAGGGTGCATAATAGTTCAAATGCAGCCTAACCACAATCGGTGTTGGCATTTCCTGATTAAGTTTTCAGCTCCAATGGTTGCAGATGGAGAATTTTGTTTAGTTTAGAGACACAGTATAGAAACAGGCCCTCCAGCCCTCTGAGTCCAGCGATCCCTGCACACTAACACTGTCCAACACACACACGAGAGACAATTTACAATTTTTACCAAAACCAATTAACCTACAAACCTGTACGTCTTTGGAGTGTGGGAGGAAATCATAGCTCCCGGAGAAAACCCACGTACAAACTCCGTACAGACAGCACCTCTAGTCAGGGTTGAACCTGGGTCTCTGGCGCTGTAAGGCAGTAAGTCTACCGCTGTGCCGCCGTTCAAGAGCTCTGATTTTAAATTTCAGGTTGAGCTCAATTGTGTTGTTTTGCATGTTGGGCCTGTGGCTCATCCCTTCCACTGCACTGCACATAAATGCACTCTGGGTTTTGGGCTAACATCGTATCAACTGTTATACAGTAAATATCCTTGAGAATAATTTCCCTGCTTCACACTCATTTAGTTTAGTTTATAGATATAACGTGGAAACTGGCCCTTCGGCCCACCGAGTCCGTGCCAACCAGTAATCCCCACAAGTTAACACTATGCTACACACGCACACACGCACACACACGCACACACACAACAATTTACACTTATACCAAGCCAATTAACCTACAAACCTGTACTTCTTTGGAGTGGGAGGAATGCAAAAATATCTGAGAAAACCCACGGGGTCACTGGGAGCGTACAAATTCTGTACAGAAAGCACCCGTAATCTTGTGAGGAAAATGTGCATGTGTGTATGAACTAGCTATAGAATAAGTATTGATTAAAAATATTTGCATTCATTACAGCACGGAAACAGGCCATTAGGAGTCATTCCCTTCTCATGGCTGAAGATTTTCAATACCAAAATGACTTCTTATCCACACCGTAGTAAGACATGTTACCCAGGTATGTTGTCCCTTGTTTGTATCTTCCCTATTCTCAAAGGGAAAAGCTTGTCCACATCAACTCTGTCTATTTATCATTTGTGCGCTCCAGAGAATAAAGTTTATCTCTGTAACTTAGTTGTTGAAACCCAGGCAACATTCTAGTGTCTGTACTCTTGATGCTGCCGTATTTATTTTAATTGTGTTTATGTGCTGTGTGTTTGATGCTGCCAGCTTATTTCCTGCTATTTTGTTTTGAGTTGAGAGTTGATTGGTAACTCTACTTGTCTGTTAATGGTTTTTGACTATAGTTTAGTTTAGTTTAAAGGTACAGTGTAGAAACAGGCCCTTCGGCCCACCGAGTCCGCGCCGACCAGCGATCACTGCGTGTACTAGCACTATCCTACACACTGGGGACAACTTACATTGATACCAAGCCAATTCACCTACAAACCAGCACGTCTTTGGAGCTTGGGAGGATAACGGAGCACCCGCAGAAACCCCACGCGGTCACGGGGAGAACGTACTCGCTCCGTATAGACAACACTCGGGGTCGGGATCGGGAGTTAGCTTAGGAGTTAGTGTAGGAAAATCTTAACTACCTTTGGTACTGAAGTGAACCTTGCATTTACCCTCGTGTTAGTTGATAGACTTGCTACTCGACCTGTTATTTGTGGACACTAAAGTCCTAAAAGTATTCTTGAATAGTGGTACGATCACAGCTGTGAAAAGACAAGATTGCAAGAAACAATGAACAATTTGGACTTGGCCTGGGTTTGTCTAATCAAAGAGAAGTTCTTTGTAGGGAATTCTGGAAATTTGCTGTGGTCTCTCTGTGTATATATTCTTTTTAAGTCTGCGCTTATGTTTTTGTTGAAGTTGTCTCCTTTTATCTATCTTATAGTTCATTTATCTCTTCCTACCATGTTACCAAGAAAAAACATACACACCAGGAGCAGCCTATGTGACATCAAAGTTGTCCCCTTTCACCTGTCAGTTGCCAGGCTTTGCCCATCCCCACCTCTCTCATCCAGCGTTCTCCCCCTACTCTAACAGTCGGAAGCAATCTTAGAATAAAGGGGAGGTCATTTAAGACTGAGGTGAGAAAAAACTTTTTCACCCAGAGAGTTGTGAATTTGTGGAATTCCCTGCCACAGAGGGCAGTGGAGGCCAAATCACTGGATGGATTTAAGAGGGAGTTAGATAGAGCTCTAGGGGCTAGTGGAATCAAGGGATATGGGGAGAAGGCAGGCACGGGTTATTGATAGGGGACGATCAGCCATGATCACAATGAATGGTGGTGCTGGCTCGAAGGGCCGAATGGCCTCCTCCTTCACCTATTTTCTATGTTTCTATGAGAAGGGACCCAACCTGAAACGTGGTTCTGTCCATTCCCTCTATGGATGCTGCCTGACCAGCAGAGGTCCTCCAGCACTTTGTGTTTTGCTCAAGATTCCAGCATCTGCAGTTCCTTATGCCACCAACATTGTTCCAGCTTCCTTAGAACATTATTGTATTTTGTCTTCTATCATTGTCTTTTTTCAAAAAATCATTTATCACCTCATTTAGTCCATATCTGTAATAAATCGAGTGTCTTGATAGTTAGACACTTTTCCTTTGTCAAATGTATTATAACAAACAAAGGTGATATTTTCTGATAGTGACCAGCTGCTCACTCTTGTTGCGTACATGTGCACTATCTGTATTCCACTTGAGAGTGTAAACTTACTTGAAGTCATCCCACATCAGATGGTATAGTGAAGGGCGGCATGTTGGTGCAGCGGTAGAGTTGCTGCCTCACAGCACCAGAGACCCGTGTTCGATCCTGACTACAGGTGCTTGTCTGTACGGAATTTGTTCGCTCCCTGTGACCGCGTGGGTTTTCCCCAGGTGCTCCAGTTTCCTTCCACACTCCAAAGACATACAGGTTTGTAGGTTAATTGGCTTGGTATAATTGTAAATTGTCCCTACTGTGTGTGTACGATAGCGTTAGTGTGCTGGGGTCACTGGTTGGCGTGGGCTCGGTGGGCCAAAGGGCCTGTTTCCACGCTGTATGTCCAAACTAAACTAACACTAAAATACGATGGCAGAGTCCTGCTGTCATTTTGCCATCTCGGGGAGGAAGAGATGAGTGGAGTGCAGAAGATACCCAGTCTGCAAAACTGCTGTAAGTCGGCTAAGCCTTGCCTTGGGTTTAGCCATCTGTCAAACTAGTCAGAAATGCTGAAAATCCTACTGACGTTGAAGTCAAGTCAAGTCAAGTTTATTTGTCACATACACATACGAGATGTGCAGTGTGAAAATGCACCTGATAAAGTTGATGAGAACTGTTAATAACTTTTGCAGCTAAAATACTTACCAATCGTTTTAATTAATTTATTTTATTTTGTTGTTTAACAGCGTGAATAAAAGTATAATTGGCATGCTTGCTTTAAAAAAAAAATATTCATGTGCTATGAATAACCTGAGAAGGTTATTGGCTGCAACCTTCCCTCCATTGCTGAACTGTACTCTGCAAGGGCCAGGAAGCGAGCGGGCAAGATCATCTCTGACCCCTCTCACCCTGGCCACAAACTCTTTGAATCACTTCCCTCTGGAAGGCGACTCCGGATTGTCAAAGCTGCCACAGCCAGACATAAAAACAGCTGTTTTCCACGAGTAGTAGCTCTACTCAACAGCCAAAAATCTGTAGCCTCCTTATGCTCTGGTATTTTATTTAATTCACATGTTTAATCGATAATGTTTTATTATTAATGTTTGATGTTTTATGTGTCATTCCTAACTGTCACTGTATGTCGTTGTCACTTGTGGGCGGAGCACCAAGGCAAATTCCTTGTATGTGAATACTTGGCCAATAAACTTATTCATTCATTCTTGGTTTAAAAGAGAAACAGGAAGCTTAAAGCGAAATCTTAAATGAAAGACGAATGGTGGTAACTCAACTGCTTGGGTGGTGACTGTCAAGGGAGAACCAGGTTTAATGTTCAAGTTGAAATTAAAATTTTTATTGCAAGCTCAGAGACAGGGAAAGGGTTTTGTGGGTGAAGACAGATCATGAAGAACATTGTCAAAATGACAGCCCGGGCAAGCTTTGTATCAAACCACTTGCTGTATGTTTATGGTTGGGATAATTAGATTACAGCACTTTGTCGTAATTAACCTACATTCAGATTCATGCTTCTGCCTGGTTCATTCTTTATAAATGAGCATTGGCTTAAATCTGTCTGGTAACATTGTGGTGTTCCGTTGCACTTCTGTAACTTGAGTACATCTTTCTATGGATGCAGCATGTTTTGATTTCATTCATTCCCAAATATAGTTGCTCAAAAAGAACAATTTCGTCGTCCATTTGTCGTTTTTTTGGAATCATATGGTGCAACACAATTGTAAGAAATAACTGTTTCAGGACTGGACGAGGGTTGGTCAAGATTATAAATAATGATCTCCTTTTTTTTTCCACTATTTTCATCAACTTTTTTCATTTACTCGTTTTTTTCTTTCTTCACAACTAAGAATCTTTCTGCTTTACTATCCAACTTCTTTTGCTGGTTAATGTAACAAAAAAAAAAAAAGTTGTACATAAAATGTAGTGGAAAAGTATTACTCAGTTGGTGCCATATGACTGGTGCTTACTCTGGTGAATTGGTGACGTTTTAAAAAAAAGGAAAAAAAAAAGAACAATTTACCCAGCTAAGTGGACCATGGTTCTAGTCCTTTTACCTGCATGCTTTTTTGTTGTTGTAGAAACTTAAGAACTGCAGATGCTGGTTAATACACAAAAGAACACAAATGAGTGGAGTAACTCAGTTGGTCGGGTGACATCTCTGGAGAAGAGGTGACGTTTTGAATCTGAATCTGAAGAAGGCTGATGACCCGAAACATCACCAATCCATGATCTCCTGAGATGCTGCCTGATCTGCTGAGTTACTCCAGCACTGTGTGACCTTTTGGGTTTTTTTCTTTGTTGTTGCTTTGCTTTTCTGCTGTTGATTCTTGACCTTTTTTTATTTTGTTATTATTTGGTTACACGAGTTGGAAAGTCTTGTTGCGAATGAACCGTGCCTCAGTGAGACCTTACCTGGGATATTGAATATGGCTTTGGTCTCTTTGTTCAGGAACGACCAACTTGCCTCTTAAGGGAGTGCTCCAAAGATTCATCTAGATGTTCTCGGAGATAATGAGCTGCTGAATGAAGAGATAAAACTGAGACTATATTGTCTAGGGTTTAGAAGAATGATAGTCAATTGAATTGAAAATTGTTAAGGGGCCTAACAGGCTAGAAGCAGGGAGAATGTTAGTTTCATTTGACTTAAGGTACGCTTTGAGATTAAGGGACAGACTGTTGATGACTGGGATGAGGAGGTTTTTGTTTTACTCAAAGACAACCCATAGGAATTTCTCCCCCTCAGAATGTTACAGAACGTCAGTCATTGTCTTTAGTCATAACAGAGGTTGGTGGGTTTCTGGGTGTTAGGGACATGGGGTGGGGGAAAGGTCATAAGTGATGGGAGCAGAATTAGGCCATTCGGCCCATCAAGTCTACCCCGCAATTCAATCATGGCTGATCTATCTCTCCCTCTTAACCCTATCCTCAGCCTTCTGTGGCAAAGAATTCCACAGATTTACCAAAGAAGAAGGGATATGGTGCTTGGAATTGATACTGGGGTAGAAAAGCAATCCTGATTGAATGGCCGAGAAGGGCAGCATGGTGGTGGAGCAGTAGAGTAGCTGCCTTACAGACACCCGGGTTCAATCCGGACTACGGGTGCTGTCTGTGTGGAGTTTGTACGTTCTCCCTGTGGCCTGCAAGGGTTTTCTCCAGATCCCTCCCACACTCCAAAGATGTACAGGCATGTTGGCTAATTGGCTCAGATAAAAATTGTTAATTGTCCCTTGTGTGTTGGATGGTATTAGTATGCGTGGATTACTGGTCGGCTCGGACTTGGTGGGCCGAAGGGCCTGTTTCCGTGCCGTATCTTTAAACTAAACTATACTAAAAGGTTCAAGAACTGGACACTGTGTGCTTCCATCTTCCTGCAAGACATGTCCACGATGTATCTGGCTTAGTTTGCCACATAATGAAGCATGATTTTTTTTAAATAGCAGACTAATAAATAGTATATCCATTGTGTACGTAATCTATTTGTTATGCATAATACTTTCTATAAGTTAGCCAACTGACCCATCATGCCTTCATTTCCACAGCTAGCACAAGCTATTCATTTACTTTAAACTTTAGAGATACAGCGTGGAGACTTTGGTTCGAATCCCACTTCTGACACCATGTAAAGACTTCCAAACACGTTATGTCTTCACTACATGTTTTATTATAGATACTGGTATAACACACACACAGTGCCCTAGCTGTCCATGGTCTGTGTAAAGACTTCCAAACACGTTATGTCTTCACTACATGTTTTATTATAGATACTCGTATAAAACACACACAGTGCCCTAGCTGTCTGTGGTCTGTCACTGGAGCTAGAGAGAGAGACGTGGGGAGGCTACAGTTATACTGAAGATAATGGGCAGTGGTTAGTAGTGGTGAGCATGCACTGATCTACACTTCGGCCCACCAAGTCCACTCCGACCAGCGATCACTTGTACACTAGCACTATCCTCCACTCTAGGGGCAATATACAAATTTACAGAATTCCAGTTAAACTACAAACCAGTACGTCTTTGGAGTGTGGGAGGAATGAGGAACTGCAGATGCTGGTTCATAAAACAAGACACAAAGTGCTGGAGTAAATTAAATTATTCTAACTATTAATATAACCTTTTTTTCTTCTCTCCTTCCAGCACACCAACATCGTGTTTCGGCGATCATGTTTTCTCCAGAGAATGAATGGGTTATAAGCACAGGACATGACAAATACCTCAGCTGGATGTGTACCAGAAGTGGATGTTTGCAAGGCCGACACTGCTTTAGTGCATGGGCTTCATGCCTACAGTATCCTTGCTCTGGCCTGACAAATAAATTAATCGGTACCAAGTTTGCCCCTTAGATTCCTATTAAATCTTGCCTCTCTCACCAGAAACCTACATCCTCTAGTTCTTGATTCCCTTAAAAGACTGTCCATTCTCCTTATCAATCCTACTCATCATTATATACACCTTCACGATCGCCCATCATCCTCCTGCACACCAAGGGATAAATACCAGGCCTGCCCAACCACACACACCATAGCTCTGGCCCTCTAGTCCTGGCAACATCTTCGTAAATCTTCTCTGCACTCTTTGCAGCTTCATGACACGCTTGCTATTCAAGGCGAGAGTTAAGAAATTAACAGCAAACTTTGTTTCTGAAAGGAATTTGTTTTTATTTCATCCTTTATAATAATGACTGTCCAAGAGTTAGCTGCTCATTGCACCATTAATACAATAGAGAGATCGCCTACTTTGGTGCGTCGAAATTCTTTTGTTGGTTGACTTACAAAATTCTTAAGGGGTTGGACAGGCTAGATGCAGGAAGATTATTCCCGATGTTGGGGAAGTCCAGAAATAGGGGTCACAGTTTAAGGATAAGACGGAAGTCTTTTAGGACCAAGATGAGAAAATCATTTTTGACACAGAGACTGGTGAATCTCTGGAACTCTCCGCCACAGAAGTTGGTTGAGGCCAGTTCATTGGCTATATTTAAGAGGGAGTTAGATGTGGCCCTTGTGACCAAAGGGATCAGGGGGTATGGAGAGAAGGCAGGGATGGGATACTGAGTTGTATGATCAGCCATGATCATATCGAATGGCGGTGCAGGCTCGAAGGGCCGAATGGCCTACTCCTGCACCTATTTTCTATGTTTCTGTGTCATTGCTGTAAACGTCATTGGTAGTTTGCTTGTAAAAATACTTGTAATTCACCTTTTGACATTGGAACAAAGTGCAGGATAGTAAAATTAGCATTCATTTACATACTGGGAAATATTAATTGCTCACTGAAAATCATTCCACTGCCGTGTGGTGAGTGAGCCTATTTGGAGAAGGACTACGCTGTTTATTTTCATTGCCTGTTATCTGTTTTTAACCAACAATTTATTAAGATATGACGGAGAAACAAGCCATGCATTTGTGGGTGATGGCTCCGGGCAGATCACATTACTGAAGCTTGAACAGAATACTTGCAGCGTCATTTCAACATTAAAAGGACATGAAGGTAAAGTGTCTGTGTGTCTGTGTGTCTGTGTGTCTGTGTGTCTGTGTGTCTGTGTGTCTGTGTCGCAGTTGCCAGATTGGGAGTGTTTCATACCTCTCCATCGCACCAGAGTTGATGTATCTAATCAGATGACAAGAATGTGCTCTCTTTATCTATTGAAAGCATGCAGCACCAGTTTCAGGAACAGCTTCAACCCCAATATTGCCAGACTAATGAACAGTCCTTCCATTAGGGTGTAGTCCCGATCTTCCAACCTACCTTACTGCAAACCTTGCACTTTTTAAAATCTGAACTTTCTCTGTTACTACCTGTAATGGCCCTGTCTCACGGTGCAAGTCCACCCACTAATGATCCCGAGTTTAAACCAAATCAAACTCGTGGTAATCACGTAGAATTAACGTAGCGGGAACGTCGGAACTCGTAACGCTAACGGCAGGTACTCGGGGAAACTTGTTAACTCGTAAAAATCTTTCAACATGGTGAAAGATTTCCACGAGTCAAATTTACTCTTGAAGTTAAAATTTGAGGAAGGACATTTTTGCTATTGAGGGAGTGCAGCGTATTGAAACATAAAAGATTATTAAGGGTTTGGACCCGCTAGAGGCAGGAAACATGTTCCCGATATTGGGGGAGTCCAGAACCAGGGGCCACATTGTAAGAATAAGGGGCAAGCCATTTAGAACAGAGATGAGGAAATACTTTTTCACACAGGGAGTTGTGACTTTGTGGAATTCTCTGCCTCAGCGGGCGGTGGAGGCCGGTTCTCTGGATGCTTTCAAGAGAGAGTCAGATAGAGCTCTTAAAGATAGCGGAGTCAAGATATATGGGGAGAAGGCAAGAACGGGGTACTGATTGGGGATGATCAGCCGTGATTACATTGAATGGCGGTGCTGGCTCGAAGGGCCGGGTTGCCAACTCCTGCACCTATTGTCTACTATGTATGGGGTGATCGCTGGTCGGCAGGGACTTGGTTGGCAGAATGTCCTGTTCCATGCTGTATCTCTAAATTTAAAAAAAATGGATTAAATTCTAAAAAAATCAGTATGCATTGTGGAGTATCCATTTAGTCATGCAATCACCTCAACACTCTTCTCAACCATGTTCCTCCTGACCAGCGTCATGCATGGACACACAGCACAGCACAGGAGCAAGGTGTTTGGCCCAACTCATCCACACAAGTGTTATATGCTCCATGTTAACTTCCTTCCATCCTGAACCTAACCCTCCTATCAACAAAGGCCTCTTTTTCTTTGTCTCTTCAGAATCACCAAGGATGAACCAGACCAACTCCCTTGATTCAAATATAAGATCCTTAGTACGCTTGATTTATTTCGATAGAACGGCAATATGTGACTGGAGCTTTTCAAGAGTCTTCTCTTTCCCTTCCACAAATTGCAGAGCAGAGCAAAATGTCTTGGTGAAAATTGCCACCAGCTGAATACCGGCTGATCTCACTGAGCTCCATCGGTGCCCTGTCCCCACCCACCCCCTCCCATCTGCCTATGTGGGAAAGTAAGGAGAAACTTTAATGCAGTGAAATAGGACTCGGACTGTGGTAAAAATCTAAGGGAAGAAGAAAGATCAGTTAAAGAGGGAGAGAGGGGGAACTCTAGAAGCTAATGGAGGGAAGCAAAAACCAAAGTGCCCATTTTGAAAACAAGACAAGGAGAACAATTATATAGAATTATGAGAGGTATAGTTAAGGTAGACAGAACCTTTTTCCAAGGATGGATATGTCATGGACTAGACGACATAGCTTTAAGGCGAGAGGGGGAAAGTTTTTTTTTTACACACACAGTGTTTGATGGGTGCCTTGAACTCGCTGCCAGGACTGGTGGTAGCATTTATGTGACTTTTACATTGGCACATGGATAAGCAAGGAGTGGAGAGATACGGATCACATGTGGGCAGAGGAGATTAGTTTAAGTTGGCATCATGTTCAGCATGGATATTGTGGGCTGAAGGGCCTGTGCTGTTCTATTTTCCACAATGGAATCACACACTCCATCTTGCTCAGCCAATTATTAATACTCTGAGTCACTGTGCTCCCGTTCTTGTCTTCTTGTGTAATCTTTACGCTTTTGGTTTCTGTTCAGTTTTTATCAACATGTCAAAAAAAACTTACCGTAGTTCGTCAAATGTTGTTTTTATGTGCCTTGGTATCTGTGGGATGTGGGAGAATCTTTATTACTCATCCACTCCACTAGATGGTGCAGTAGTTAATGATGCTAACGAAAATGAGAAGCCTACATCAACTTCAGCCTATCGAGTGCATTTGATCATGGCTGATCTATTTTTCCCCCTCAACCCCATTCTCCTGTTACCTCCCCATAACCTTTGACACCCTTACTAATCAAGATCCTATCAATCGCCGTTTAAAAAAAATACCCAGTGAATTGTAGCAATTAATTCCACAGGTTCACCACCCACTGGCTCGAGATCTTCACCTCCCTAACTTCTCCCAGCTCAACAGCATTGAGTTCTGAGCACCGACAATTCTCATATCTATGATTATTATCGCAATACCTTTAGCTGTGCTTTCAGCTGAGCAGGCTTTACGATTTCTATCTTATTGTCTCTCTCCCCTTTAAAACCCCACCTGGGAACCAAACCTCTCGCCATCTGGCTTAATATCAACAGGGCACTATGACAATTTCCCTGTCTTTTGCGAGACAACTTTTTGTACAGAAAAGTGAAAATGAAATTTGCAATACTAAGCAGCACTATGTGGACTATAGTACATATCAGATGAAATGCATCTTTGCTTTGCCTAATTGCATTTTATTACTTAAACCTTTTATGAATACACCCGTGTTGCCCATAATAACTTCTAATTTCAGACGACATGACTATGTGAAAATTGCGATTAAGGTGCGTGCGCGTGCGTGCGTGCGTGTGTGTGTGTGTGTGTGTGTGTGTGTGTGTTGTATATACAATAAAGCCTCGCAATATTTGCCATCTATCTAGTGGATTTTGGTTATAGCGGGCTGGGGCTCCTGTTGCAACTCCCCTCCTCCCCCCATTTCCGCCACTAACCCAGTGAGCTGGTGCCATGAAGTGCGTTTCAGGTTGCGGGTGTGGTGAGAGCGAGCAGCGAGAAGGCGGCGTGAGTACCTGACACACCGTGCGTAGCGCCAGGAGCTCTGCCGCTACCAAGCCGGTGGTTTAACCCCACCAAACGGAGTGTTTCTTCCCTCCCTCCCCCCCCTCGGGTTAAACTTTACCTCCCTCACTGTTATAGCGGACAATCGGCAACAACGGACACCATCCACCTCTAAATGGTCTGTTATTGCGAGGGTTTACTGTGGTATTGAAGT
Source organism: Leucoraja erinaceus (assembly GCF_028641065.1). Lineage (NCBI taxonomy): Eukaryota > Metazoa > Chordata > Chondrichthyes > Rajiformes > Rajidae > Leucoraja > Leucoraja erinaceus. The sequence goes on from NC_073390.1 coordinate 50,133,251, forward strand.
AAAATGATTTTCTGTGTCAAGGAAATTTGTATTTGCAGGTTCATTGGTCCTTTGCCCTTTATTTTAACAGGTGGCATCGCGACCCTTTGGTGGGACCCTCTCCAGCGACTGCTGTTTTCTGGAGCATCTGACAACAGTATTATTATGTGGGACATTGGTGGGAGAAAAGGCAGGACTTTACTTCTTCAGGGTCATCAGTAAGTGATGAACTGTTATTTATTTAGAAATTCTTGTTATGTTAGTGACATAGAAAAATGGAAAATAGGTGCAGGTGGAGGCCATTCGGCCCTTCGAGCCAACACTGCCATTCATTGTGATCATGGCTGATTGGCCCCAATCAATAACCCGTGCCTGCCTTCTCCCCATATCCCTTGATTCCACTAGGCCATGGAGCTCTATCTAACTCTCTCTTTAATCCATCCAGTGATTTGGCCTCCTCTGTGGCAGGGAATTCCACAATTTCACAACTCTCTGGGTGAAAAGGTTTTTTCTCACCTCAGTCTTAAATGACCTCCCCTTTATTCTAAGACTGTGGCCCCTGGTTCTGGACTCGCCCAACATTGGGGAAAATCTTTCCTGCATCGAGCTTGTCCAGTCCTTTTATAATGTTGCTGAAAAGTGTGAGATGCCGGTTGCTAATTAAATATTCATGAGACAATTTCAATCTGGTCAATATTATCTTCAGTTGCCTTTTGCTGATTTCATTTTTTTTTAACTTAATGCAGGCTTCAATCTGTCTTCAGATCTTTCATATGAAAGTTTGGAGAAACTATTTTGGTAATGAAATGCGTACAATGGAAGCAGTGATATATATATATATATATATATATATATATATTACCGAATGGCCTGTTTCCACGCTGCATCTCTAAAGTCTATAGTAATCTCCAACAACACGTCTTGTAACTTGTTTCCTACGAACATAGTGGAAATGAAGTTGATCAGTGATTTCAGAATAAAATCAGATAGGCATTTGAAGTAAATAAACAGGCTGGGCTGCAGCCAGGGGCGGATTAAGGCTCACTGGTTCTCTAAGCACTGACCAATCTTGGTGCCCCCCTCCTTTCCACACTGATCCAGTCCATTTTAGTTGTTGACATGTCTGACCAGATATACAATGCAGGTTGCAGCGGTACAAAAATGTATTCATATGATAACACAATATACTGTACAAACTAAGCCAAGCTTGGGCTACATAAAGTTCTACAAAAATGCAATACAACATCTATTTTAATATTTCACAAGTTAAATGTATCAAAATTCCAATATTCATGACCTGAAAGGCATTTTTCTACATTTCATTTTCGCAAAATCACTGATAACATCCTCGAAATTAATACTTCTCAGAATGTCTGCTTGAATTATTAATATACACTGAGTCGAGTCTTTCTTGAAGCATAACTGATCTATTTGGGTTTTTTATACGTTTCAGTTGTGAGAAAGACCTCTCTGTTGTGCAGTTGGTGACCATTAATGTTAAAAATATTCTTGGCAATTTCATCATTTGGAAAGGCACTCTCTAGTTTGTCTTCTGTAATTGTGTTGTAAAGTTCCATGTGAGGGAAAGATGTTTTCTTGGTTGTTTTAAACTTATGAAGAACATATGAATGGAACTGCTGAAGCTCTGTAGACAAAGTGTTGTTCATGTCATCTGGATAAGCATCAATGAGTGTCTGACAAGTCTTTGAGTACCTTTCACTTTCTGATGATTGGGAATTAGCACCTTGTTGGGTGGCATTGGGAACATGTGCCAGACAAGAGAATCTGTCTGCTATTTCAGTGACACCTTTCGTCTCCTCATTTCCGTTTCTAAATTTTCAACAATTACATAAAAAGTGGAGATACGGAATTTTTTACAAATCTTCATTCGTTTTTTTTTCTTTTCACCCTTTCCCCAACTTTGTGGTGCCCCCTTTGTGGTGCCCTAAGCACGTACTTAGTCTGCTTAATGGTTAATCTGCCCCTGGCTGCAGCATTAGAGTGGGAATGTGGCTGACTTGGTTGCTGTATGGAGAGTAGGCACAGGCACGATGGGCCAAATAGCCTCTATCATAATAACTCTGATTATATATTACACTATTTTGGTACGTGTGTGTTATTCTTCATTTATTCCTTTCGCAGTTGGAATAGTCAGAATGGAGCTGGTGCTGCCCATCTGACAGGGAAACTAAAAGGATCAGCCCCTGAAAATCTGCTCTTACCCACTAACTCTTTACAGATTGCAAACCCAGGAGGATGGGCATTATATTATTGAAATTGTAAAGATGGGTGCTGGATCATTTTCACACCATTGAATCTAAATTGGGGGATGCATGATTTTTAAGGTAGTTAAATGTATTGGTAGAAACCTATTCAAGAAAGGGAAATGATTTTTGCTAAGTGCTGACTTGGGCTTGTAATTGTTCTCTAGTTGTACAGGGCCTTCGTGAGACCACACCTGGAGTATTGCGTACAGTTTTGGTCTCCTAATCTGAGGAAGGACATTCTTGCCATAGAGGGAGTACAGAGAAGGTTCACCAGACTGATTCCTGGGATGTCAGGACTTTCATATGAAGAAAGACTGGATAGACTCGGCTTGTACTCACTAGAATTTAGAAGATTGAGGGGGGATCTTATAGAAACTTACAAAATTCTTAAGGGGTTGGACAAGCTAGATGCAGGAAGATTGTTCCCGATGTTGGGGAAGTCCAGGGCAAGGGGTCACAGTTTAAGGATAAAGGGGAAATCCTTTAGGACTGAGATGAGAAAAACATTTTTCACACAGAGAGTGGTGAATCTCTGGAATTCTCTGCCACAGAAGGTAGTTGAGGCCACAGTTCATTGGCTATATTTAAGAGGGAGTTAGATGTGGCCCTTGTGGCTAAAGGGATGAGGGGGTATGGAGAGAAGGCAGGTACAGGATACTGAGTTGGATGATCAGCCATGATCATATTGAATGGCGGTGCAGGCTCGAAGGGCCAAATGGCCTACTCCTGCACCTATTTTCTATGTTTCTAGTTCCAATCTCAACTTTCAAACAATTGGTTTAACAGTAGATGTTGATAGAATTCATAGTCATCTGAATTGTTAACGGGAGCAGCCCTTTTTAACAGATTTCTAATTTATTTCCGCAGTGACAAAGTACAATCTCTGTGCTACCTGCACCTATCGCGGCAGCTGATATCCTGTGGAGCTGATGGGGGAATTGTGGTTTGGAACATGGATGCCCAAAGAACAGAGGTACTAAATGTTATTTTCCCTTTACACTTGAACATGGCATTCTATACAATGTCATGCTGCAACTGGTTAAAGTCTGCAAGTTAACTTGGGATGAACCACTAGATGGAGATGCATAGATCGATTAAATGTAACTAGACAATTCATTATATGGATGTCATTGTAGTTGGTAAATGTCCCTAACGGTGTCCCCACTGATATTATGTATTTGCGATTAACACCCGTGACTCAAACAATGTAATTTTCAGTTGTTCTTTACCATATGATACGATACAATGCGATAGACCTTTATTTATCCCAGGAGGGAAAAAAGGAAATTGATCTGCCAACAGTTATAAAACACAAGATACATGGAATGAAGGTGATGAGTTGAAAGGATTGGGGTGGGGGGCTTGTGGGGAGGGAGAGGGGAGTCAGTCTACCCCACGACAGAAGGGGGAGGAGTTGTACAGTTTGATAGCCACAGGGAAGAAGGATCTTCTGTGGCATTCTGTGCTGCATCTTGGTTGAACCAGTCTGTTGCTGAAGGTACTCCTCGGGTTGACCAGTGTGTCATGGAGGGGGTGAGCTGTATAGGGGGGTTACACGTAAGGTCACTGGGTCAAAGGGCTTGACTCACGGAGCCACACAATCCATCTGGAGGACATCGCAGCTTCCGGTATATGTTGTTAATACACGAAACGCGTACTTTCCTACCTGTTAAAAAAACGCCAAAATGGTGAATGTTTGTGCTGTAAAAAATTGTGCAAGTCGAGGTAAGCGTGAGAGACATTATCCTACTTCAGAATTCCAAAAGTGAAGAGAAATGAAGGTAAAGAGAAGCGAGAGCTGAAGGGACGACAACAACAGCTAAAGTGGTTGGCGAACATTGGCCGTGCAGATATCAAATTGGAAAATATAATTTCATCAACAGTAAGGTATTATGTATGTTTTTTCTTTATTCATTTGGTATCTAAAAAGTTTCAGAAGTGATAAATATGGCTGTAAAATTTTTAAATCGCCCATGGTTCTGAAGTGAGTTTTTACATGCAAAAAGAAAACGCTTCTGAAGCTAAATTTATCATTAAAAAAATCTCCAAACTTATGAGTGGTGTGTGGAAAAGTAAGTTTTCTATCAATATGCTATTGAGGTATATTTTGGCAAATTATGAAATGTTCTGACGGCTTAAACACCCACTCCCTTTCAATAGGATATTGTCAATTTGCTGAGGTTGATTATGTCCAATTAACAATAACAATTATGCCATTCCTTGGCTTGCATCTGAGTAAAATGTAATTCAAAACCCACATATGGTCTGTGATTTTTTTATTTTTTTTTAATGATTAATTTTGCTTCAGAGGCGTTTTCTTTTTGTATGTAAAAACACACTTGAGAACCATGGGCGATTTAAAAATTTTACAGCCAGATTTATCACTTCTGAAACTTTTTAGATGCCAAAGGAATCAAGAAAAAACACAAATAATGCCTTACTGTTGATGAAATGCAGTGAGTAAACGCGATAATTCCCTATGTTTTAAATCTCAATATCTGCACGGCCAATGTTCTTTGGCTGTTGTCCCTTCAGCTCTCGCTTCTAGCTACCGTCATTTCTCCTCACTTTTGGAATTCTGAAGTAGGATAAATGTCTCTCATGCTTATCCCGATTTCCATAATTATTTACAGCGCAAAAATTGACCATTTCGGTGGGTTTTAACGGGCCCGCTACGCTGGAAACAATGGTCAGTGCTTACCTGCGGTTCATTGCGTGTACTCCAGTTGGCGTACCGTAACAACAGTACGGGTCACGGGTCGTGACCCAACTGCCGTGCAACCTCCCTATTGTCCAAGATACTCTGCAGTTTGAGGAGCATCCTCTGCAAAGTACTTAAGAGTCATTATATATCATAACAAGTACTTTAATTTGTATACATACAGAGACATATTGACATTTTGAGATGAGTACTGTAGGCTCTGAATCGTAAGTTAAAAACTAAAAAAGCATCATGGCTGCCTGCCTGCCACTAGGTGGTGGTGTGGAAAACCTGACATGGCTATGGATCAGGTCATCAGCAGCAAAACCAGACACGGATCAAATCAGCAATACTGTTTGATCAGCACATCCTCCCCTCCAAGACGACCTCCCATGAACCCTACTCTGCCCCCATGACAGAGTCAGCCTTCCTGATGAGCTTGTTAATCCTGTTGGCGTCTACATATTATCATTTTATCTTTACCCCTCTTATGAGTATAGCCAGTCCTATCTGCAACAGTTCGAAGATTTATTTGATACCTCAGACCAGATTAAATTATTGTTACACACTCCAGGGTGTAATGAAATTCCTAATTCCCATGAAGCATGTAGATTAAACAGTATACACACAGTAATGATAAATACAGCAATAAATACAATGGGTGGAAAATTGCGGTGCAATCTAAAGTAGCACAAAATATAATTAAATTATGTAATAATGGAATAACCAAATGAGGTAGAGTTAGAGTACGTGGCAGCACCTCCAGGATGAGGTGTAGGAAAGAACTGTAGATTTAGATGATATGCCATTTATTGTCACTATACATGTACAATGAAATTAAAAGCAGCTCGTACTCAGTGCATACATATAATTTAGTACAAAAAACAAGAAACAAAAAACAAAAGGGAGAGGGGGGGGATAGGTGCACAATTCTGCGGCGCGATATACATATCTATAAAGGCAAAATGGTGAAGGAGATGTTTAAAGATTATATTAAATATTAAAAATGTTTTTAAAAAATGTTAAAAATTACAGTTACAATACACATTACAGTTCCAAATTTCATTACGTGGATATAATAGATGGAAGTCCGGGTGTTGGGCTGTGAAGTCAGTGCATGTGTGAATTAAGAGTAGTTATAATTTTCGGAAAACAACTATTCCTGAGTCTATTTGTCCTGGATTTGATGCACCTATAGCGCCTTCCAGAGGGCAGCAGGTCGAACAGTCCAAACGCAGGATGGGAGCTGTCCTTGATGATATTCTTTGCCCTACTAAGGCAGCAGGGCAAAGAATATCATCAAGGACAGCTGGATTATTATAGATGCTGGTTTACATCGAAGATAGACACAAAATGGTGCAGTAACTTGGCATATCTGGAGACCCTTGTTCTCCTAGTTTATCTGTTCGTATACGCTCGTTATCACCTGCTCCACAGCCACCAAAGGACCATTGTGGGCTCTCTGACCATCGGTGCTGGCTCTGATCTGTTCTGTGCCTTTTCATACCTCTAGTTTTCTGGAGAAAGGGAATGAGTGACATTTTGGGTCAAGATCCTTCTTCAGACAGTGAAAAGCTTTATTTTGCAATGTTAACCAGTCATTGGAAAGACTGCATGATGACAATCGAGCTGTCCACAATGATAAAGGGAATAACGTTTACTATCACTGTAGAATTCATTTTTATGCAACGCAACATTATGTAAATTTTGTATTGTAAAAATCGGGTCATTTTACTAATCGATGGTTTTATCCCTGGTGACCATGGCATGAACTGCAGTCGGTTTTGTTTTATTGCATGGGCAAAAAAAATGCACATAACTGATTTTTATTTTTACAATGGAAAAAATATCTATTTGATTAGTCCTTTTAAAAAAAAAAAAAAAAAAAAAAAAAAATAAAGTATCCTATTTTGCTTTGTAGGCTCCACAATGGCAAGAAAGTGATTCCTGCCAAAACTGCAAGCAGCCCTTTTTCTGGAACTTCAAACAGATGTGGGACACCAAGTGCCTTGGTCTACGACAGGTAGGTGCTCCAACACTTCTGAAACCTGCACTGCTAAACAGATTCAATTGAAGCCCAGTTCTCTTCATTCCTGCCTCAAGATATTTCAGTTTCCCAATTCAGGATTGGACTGTTTCAACCACTGGGATGCATGTTTTCATTTTGTTTAAAGATATGAAGGTTACTGTATGTTTTTAATAAATAGTTTGCAATCTAGAGTTTAGGGTCCATCACTTATCATTGATGGTTTTGATCTGCCTTCACGTGATAATGAGCAAGAGAATTAACAACTTGCTCTACACCTGACAGGTCAATGTGCAGCTCAGTACTTTTAAGTGGCAGGATTATATTAGTTCAAAATAAACTTGGGATTTGTAACAGTATTAACATAGAAACATAGAAAATAGGTGCAGGAGGAGGCCATTCGGCCCTTCGAGCCAGCACCGCCATTCATTGTGATCATGGCTGATCACACCAAACCCAATTAGGAGCAGACGAGGGCATTCGATCCAATTTGTGATCCCAGCTACAAAGACAGATGTGTACAGCAATTCGTTCTTCCCCCGCACAATTAAAGCATGGAATAATCTCCACCCAACTATAGTTACCCAACCAGATGCAACTAAATTTAAAGTAGCTCTTTTTTCCCAATAACCCTTTCTGGCTTAAGCCCTCCCTTCACCACCTCCAGTTGAAATTCCATTTGGAATATTTTGGAGGACCAAGAAACCAAGATCGTCCCCAATCAATAACCGGTGCCTGCCTTCTCCCCATATCCCCTGATTCCACTAGCCCCTTCGAGCTCTATCTAACTCTCTCTTAAATCCATCCAGTGACTTGGCCTCCACTGCCCTCTGTGGCAGGGAGTTCCACAAATTCTCAACTCTCTGGGTGAAAAAGTTTTTTCTCACCTCGGTCTTAAAAGGCTTTATTCTAAGACTGTGGCCCCTGGTTCACATGATTCAGCCATGATCACATTGAATGGTGGTGTTGGCTCGAAGGGTCAAATGGCCTACTCCTGCACCTATTGTCTATTGGTTCTGGACTCGCCCCATTGGGAACATTTTCCCTGCATCTAGCTTGTCCAGCCCTTTTATAAGTTAAAAAGTTTCTATAAGAAACCCCCTTATCCTTCTAAACTCCAGTGAAAACAAGCCTAGTCTTTACAATCGTTCCTCATATGACAGCCCCGCCATCCCAGGGATCAATCTCGTGAACCTACGCTGCACTGCCTCAATCACAAGGATGTCCTTCCTCAAATGAGGAGACCAAAACTGTACACAATACTCCAGATGTGGTCTTCCCAGAGCCCTATACAACTGCAGAAGAACCTCTTTACTCCTATACTGAAATCCTCTTGTTATGAAACGACTTTATTAAAATGACTTCAAGAGCCAGGAGACACGTTTACGGCAAGGGGGGAGATGTTGGAAACTGAACAGCAATTTTTTTACGCAAAGGGCTGTGGGTATATGGAACGACCCGTACTAATCAAGAACCTGTCAATCTCCACCTTAAAAATACTTGGCCTCCACAGCCTCCTGTGGCAATGAACTTCACAGATTCACCACACTGTCACTTAAGTAATTCCTCCACATCTCCTCTCTGAAGGTACTTCCTTTTATTCTGAGACAATGGCCTGTGGTCCTGGACTTTCCCACTTGTGGAAACATCCTCTCCACATCCACTCTGTCCAGGCCTATCACCCATTGTTCAGTGGAATCCTGCAATGGTTTCTGTTTGCTGTTTGATAATAGCTGGATACTGTTTGTAAATGTCAGAGTAAAACGAAGCAAGTAGGAATCTGGAGACATTGAAGAAAGAAAGCTTTTTTTTATTTTGCTGGAAACACTCTGGGGTTATGTCAGTAGAGAAACAAACATTAATAGGTGAGGTGAGAATGGCTGCCCTTGACACAGAGATGGTGTGTGACTGACATGGCATCCAGCGGTCCTGGTAAGAATGTCATTGTTCCATCTGGGACATATGACAGGAAAACTCTCTTGACTTGACTCTTGGTGACATTGAAGTCATTGTCCATCAGGGGAGAGGACTTCATTGGTTAGAATCGTTCCTTGCCCAAAGGAAAATGATTGATGGGAAGTGAGGGGAATAAAAGTGAAAATTAAAATATGGACATAATGAGGGTTGCAAGATGACGGATCCGACCTCGGGATTAAGTATCAAACCTCAGGCCATTTTCCCGCAGGATTAATATAGCCCACCTGGGTTGAAATATATTAACTTCAGCAATTTGCTTTGTTGACGTGCTGGAGAATATTTTCCAACTTTGTCAGCTCAAAGTTTCACTAGAACGTTAGAGGCAGGGGTGGTATCGCAACATTTAAGAAACATTTGGACAGGTACATGGATAGGAAGGTTTAGAGGGATGTGGGCCAAACTAGTGAAGATGGGGCATGTTAGTTAGCGTGGGCAAGTTGGGCCGAAGGGCCTGCTTCCACGCTGTATGACTATGACTCTCCATGACTTATTTTCAAGCAATAGACCCTACAAATGCCAGTGCCAGAGACCAGGGTTGGATTGTGCTGCCATTTTTTTTTTTTTTGCAACTGGGAAATCAACCTCTAAATCTACACAAAGAATAATAATCTTGGCTTATTTTTGTAACACCATGATGTCAGCTGTTACTGATTTGCAGCCTATTGGGATTCATTTTGCTATGATGCAAGCACATTGGCAAATAACACAGGATTCCCTTGTGGAATGCTGGATGCAAAGGTGGGGACCGCTCAAGGCAAAAGGCATTCTCCCCGATGAGCAATGTGATGGAAATACTCAACTCAATGTGCTCCAAGCCTCCATGAGACGCATCCATGGTAGAATGAGAAAGGAGGAACAAAATTAATTTAGCCTCAGGTTTATTATCGTTGCATCAACCGAAATACAGAGAAAAGCTTTGTTCTGCATGCTATCCTAACACATCAGATGATATACAATACATGACTACAATTAGTTCAAGTACAATAAACACAGCAAAGGGTAACATACAGAGTGCAGAATATAGTTCTCAGCATCTCGGGCAGCGCGGTGGGGCAGCAAAGGTTGGAGCCTTTACCAATCACAGTCAACTTTTGCTTTGAATACAGGACTGCTGTAATAACAACATAAATGATGCACAAAAATAAATCTCGAGCATTTTTGCAGCAGAAATGTGTTCTGTTTGTTCTAAAGAGCATAATTTTGCTTTGAGAAGAACTGTATTTAAAAGAGGGTAGACAAAAATGCTGGAGAAACTCAGCGGGTGCAGCAGCATCTATGGAGGGAAGGAAATAGGCAACGTTTCGGGCCGAAACCCTTCTTCAGGAAAGAAATGTATTTAAAAGAGAATGGGTGTCAGTTTTTCTTTCTAAGCATCATTAAATAGAAATGTATTGAGATGAATCCAAACACTCGTTAGAAAGGCACAAACAATGGCAGGATCCTATGATCTTGCATTGAACACAATTTGCTGGAGTAACTCAGCAGGTCAGGCAGCATATCTGGAGGGAATGGACAGGCTACGATTCGGAGTCAGAAGAAAGGTCTCGATCCAAAACGTCACCTATCCATGTCCTCCGGAGATGCTGCCTGACCCGCTGAGTTACTCCAGCATTTTGTGTTCTTCTGAATACTCCAGTCCTACACAGACTCCATGGGGAAACCACCCTCTGTAGAATGTTTCTTCTTTGTATAGGAAATGGAGTGGAGTGTTAACATTCCAATCTTTCCTGGTCATTTTTCCATTTAGCATCACTGCAGAAAATGTGGGAATGCGATATGTGGGAAGTGCAGTACAAAGCGTACCAGCTATCCCGTGATGGGCTTTGAGTTTCAGGTCCGAGTCTGTGACGACTGCTTCAACACCGTCAAGGATGAAGAGTGAGTATCTTTAAACTTCTGCCTATACTCTCCATACAAGTCATAAGCGATAGGAGTAGACTTAGGCCGTTCGGCCCATCAAGTCTACTCCACCATTCATTCACGATGATCTATCTCTCCTTCCTACCCCATTCTCCTGCCTTCTCCCCATAACCTCTGACACCCGTACTAATCAAAAATCTGTCTATCGATCCGCCTTAAAAATGTCCACTGACTTGGCCTCCACAGCCTTCTATGGCAAAGAATTCCACAGGTTCACACAACCTCTGATGAAATAAATTTCTCCTCATCTCCTTCCTAAAAGAACGTCCTTTAATTCTGAGGCTATGACCTCTAGTCCTAGACTCTTCCGCTAGTGGAAACATCCTCTCCACAACCACTCTATCCAAGCCTTTCACTGCACTGTATGTTTCAATGAGGTCCCCCCCCCCCCCCCCTCCTTCTTCTAAACTCAGTTCCCACTGTAACCTTTGTGTTGAGACTGAGAATGCCCTCCAGATCAGTTTGGCTTTTGGAGATAGTGCAGTCCCTAATGCAAAAGCAATTTACTTTTTCTTGGAATTGGGCCAGATAAGCAACTTATGAAATATGGTTATGGGTTCGAATCCCTGCGATTTATTATGCATCGCAGTGAGTTTTTGTTAATAATATAAAAGTGAAATGCAGATGCTACCTTATACCAAAGGTAGACGCAAAATGCTGGAGTAAGTCAACGGGTCAGACAGCATCTCTGGATAAACTGGAATGATGACATTTCAGGTCGGGACTAAATTCTTCTTCAGACTAAATAGTAAAACAAAATTACTGCCGAGTTTCTCCAGTATTTTGTGTCTACCTTTGGTATAAAGTAGCAAACGACCCCTTTCCCAACTCACAAGGTGTACTAGCGAGTATCTTGCTGTCTGCGTTGGCTTTCTCTGCTCCCCACTCGACCACGGCTGTCTGCTTCCCCCGTCCCTCTGTCCAGTCGACCTGTTCTCGTCCAACAACTTGGCGCGTTTATAGCGCCCTTGGAAATTAGCATTGATTTCAATCATTTCAGACACTCAGAATTGGCCAATTCTGATCCAAGATTCTCAACCTGAGAAAGCTCTCTCACATTCCCAGTCAGGCTGCCTGGCCAGTGGAATATCTCCAGCTTTCTTCCATTCAGTTCAGTTCGATATTGTAAAAATAATTTTGGAGCTGTGCCATATAACCATATAACCATATAACAATTACAGCACGGAAACAGGCCATCTCGGCCCTACAAGTCCGTGCCGAACAAATTTTTTTTCCCCTTAGTCCCACCTGCCTGCACTCGTACCATAACCCTCCATTCCCTTCTCATCCATATGCCTATCCAATTTATTTTCAAAACTGTTTTTAATAAAGTCGAAGAGGCAGAGGTCGTGGAGGTCAGGCTTGCCAATGATTAGCCAGGACACCCAAGCTGTATATTGCCGCATACCCTCAGTATTTACCCTCAAACCCTGAGGAATGTCGATCGGATAACATAATCGTTGGTTATACTTGGAAATGTGACAGCAGGAAAGAACTTGTGTGTTGCGACAGAACAAATACTTGGTTCATTGGGAGCAAACAGTGGCATAATTCATTTAGAACAGGTGATCTATGTATGACACTTGTTACTCCCTCGATCCTTACTCCATTAATAGACGCTTTAACTTCTGTCAATCCTAGTTTTGACTGCTTTTATCGACATGGATTTCACGGCTTCACCAGGGGTGGGAGGGGGGAGGGGAGAAGAGAACGGTTCCTGATTTCTGCCTTTACACTTGAGGGGCAACCCATTGGTAGAGTTGCTGCCTCACAGCGCCAGAGAACATGGTTCGATCCTGACCACGAATGCCGTCTGTACGGAGTTTGTACGTTCTCCCCGTGACCTGCGTGGGTTTTCCCCAGGGGCTCCGGTTTTCTCCCACACTCCAAAGACGTGCAAGTTTGTAGGTCCATTGGCTTCAGGAAATTGTAAATTGTCCCTAGTGTGTGTGGGATAGTTTTAGTGCGTGGGGATCTCTGGTCGGCTTGGACTCGATGGGCCGAAGGGCCTGTTTCTATGCTGTATCTCTACACTAAGCGTGCACTGCCGAGTTCCTATTTTACAGTTGTTCTAGCCCAAAGAAAATAGTTTCCACCTATCTCTGGAAATCAGCTTGCTTGCTTCAACTGCGTGTAATTGTTTACTTATAGTGACACAGGGAGAGGCATGAAATCACTAGTCTGATTATCCCCACTCCTTGCCTCCCCGTAACTCTACAACTTGTTTGTTATACATGCTCATCAATTATCCTTTATTTATTTGTTTTGCCAGTAACCTACACTAAATAGGTAATTTACAGTAGCCCCCTCCTTTCCCCTCTTCCTCCACCCTACTCATTTTACCTACCCCCCTCCCTCCCTCCTTGCCCCATTTCTCCACCCTAGTTGTTTTACCTGTTGTGCAGTTCGCCACATTGTTCTCTTGAGATCGCACCCTCCCTAGCACCACCCTGCCTGAAGTCATTTGTGGCTGGCCTTGATAGGCTTTCAGCTCTTCACCTCCCTCCCACCCTCTCCTTTCAGTCCCAACCCAAAACGTCACCCATCCTTTTCCTCCAGAGATGTTGCCTGATCCGCTGAGTTACTCCAGAGCTTTGTGTGTCTCTCTCTTCAACCTGCCAACGTGTCTTTGGGATAAGGGGAGGAAAAACCGGGAATTTACGGTGAAATCCACATGTTCACACAGAGAGAGTGCAAGCTCTGCACAAGCATTAAACATCTGGGTACATCCAAAGACACCAGAACTCCGGGGCAGCAACACTACCCGCTGCACCATCATGTCACCTAAATATTGAGCTTGCTGTTATTTGTTTGTTCCAACCACTTGCTGAAGCAATTTGCTGTCGAAAGCATATGTGAAGCAAGAGTGTTGTCTGCAAGACAAATCTGCAGATTATCTGCAAATAACATTAGTAAAAAGATGACATTCTGATAAGATTTTTCTGCCAGAAGAGTGTTTTATTGCTGATGTTGTTGAGTGCATATGTTACAGTATTTTTATTATTATAGTCAAACTTCTCTGGCAACGTTCCATGAAGGCAAACACAACATTGTACATATGAATCTGGACAGCGCAAGAGGATTAATGGTAACCTGTGGAAACGATCGCATTGTGAAGGTAATCGGCTTTCTCTGTTTGAAATGTCTTTATTTGACTTCTGAATCTCCAAGACTTTTGAGGGCAATTTAGAACCATAAAAAAGAGGCACAGGAGTAGGCCATTCGAGCCAGCACCGCCATTCAATGTGATCATGGCCGATCTTCCAAAATCAGTACCCAGTTCATGCTTTCTCCCCATGTCCCTTGTTCTATTAGGCCTGAGAGCTGTATCTAAAACCCCTGTCCCACTTTCATGACCTAATTGGCGACCTCTGCCCAGTTTGCCCTTGACTCATACTCGCAGCATGGTCGCAGGAGGTCTTCGTAACTCTTCCTCATGCTCGTGAGTGGTCTCCGCGTACTCGTGGCCTCAAGTAGGTTGCGGTGTATTTTCCAGCCTGATAAAAAATGTCCACGAGTTTTTAAAAAAAGGTCGGCGTGGAAAAAATTGCTTTTTACATGTAGGTATGTCGTGATGGTAGTCTTAGGTCGGTAACTGGCCCCGATTAAAAAAAAAATGCAAACATGACATCATTTTATCATGTGATCTTTTTTCCACTCGTAGCTAGTCGTAGTTGGTCTTGGGTGTGGAAGACTGAGGTCGAGGGGGTCGTAGAAAAGGTCATAGATATAGTCGCAAGATGTCGTAGACATAGTCGTAAGAGGTCTTTTACTTCGGCAAGTCAACACGACCTTTACATTTTTTCAACTCGTCTAGGGTCTTCTAAACTTGTGGATTAGATCGTCCAAGTGGGACAGGCTCTTAATTCCCTCTTGAAAACATCCAGTGAATTGGCCTCCACTGCCTTCTGTGGCAGAGAATTCCACTGATTCACAACACTCTTTATCACAGTCCTAAATGGCCTACCTCTTATTCTTATAGACAATAGGTGCAGGAGTAGCACATTCGGCCCTTCGAGCCAGCACCACCATTCAATGTGATCATGGCTGATCATCCACAATCAATACCCCGTTCCTGCCTTCTCCCCATATCCCCTGACTCCGCTATCTTTAAGAGCCCTATCTAGTTCTCTCTTGAAAGTATCAAGAGGACCGGCCTCCACCGCCCTCCGAGGCAGAGAATTCCACAGACTCACAACTTTCTGAAACTGTGACCGCTGGTTCTGGACTGCCCCAACATCGGTAACATTTTTCCTGCATCTAGCCTGTCCAATCCCTTAAGAATTTTATATGTTTCTATAAGATACCCTCTCATCCTTCTAAATTTCAGTGAATATAAGCCCAGTCGATCCATTCTTTCATCATATGTCAGTCCCGCCAACCCGGGAATTAACCTGGTAAACCTACGCTGCACACCCTCAATAGCAAGAATGTCCTTCCTCAAATTAGGAGACCAAAACTGCACGCAATTAAATGCACTGGTTCTGTGCATTACTTGTAAAGCAAATGATGGTAGCACAGTGGTGCAGCTGACAGAGCTGCTTCCTCACAGCGCCAAAGACCCGGGTTAGATCCTGACCTCGGGTGCTGTTTGTGTGGAGTTTGCGCATTCTCCCTGTGACCAGATTTGTTTTGTCTGGGTGTTCCTGCTTCCTCCCAAATTCCAAAGACATGCGGCTTTGTAGATTAATGGTCCTCTGTAACATATCCCCCAGTACATAGGGAGTGGATGCATTAGAACTAGTGTAAACGGATGATCGATGGGTGGTATGGATTCGGTGGGCTGAAGGGCATGTTTCCATGCTGCACCTCTGAAATAAACTAAATTCCTGATTAGATTAACAAGTGAGTGTGGGTTCTGATTTGTTGCAAGTTAGACTTCCATCTGCAACTAGTACCTAAGATTTCAGGACTGGGGAATAAGCAACAATGTTGAGAAAGAGAATTGAAGTGAGTGAATTGAACGTCAAAGTATATTGCTTAAGGAAAAAACTTCTCGAAAAATTCACAAGAAAGTAAGATTTCACTGGTATAATGACTTTCACTGCCAAAGGGTTTACTTGGTAACAATTTAAATTGTCATTGATGGAAGAGTATTTGCAGCACTCATTGATTTTCCCCATCGGGCAGGGAGACCTGATTTACAATCGGTCTAATTCTCGCTTTAGAGTTTGAAACGCAGATAGATAGTGGCCCAGCAATGTACACGTGTTAAATAACCTTGGGGAGGGTGAAAAAAGCCTTGAAAAAAATAACCTTGTGGGGGAAAAAAAGGATTTGGGAAAAAAACATGTAATTTAAGGATATTGCTTCAAGACAATTTAATGGATTGATTTGTTGTAATTATTATAGACCTTCAGCATTTGGGACCAAAATTCCTCGATTCAACTTGATTTTGGGTGAATACTCCGTATCAGTGCACTCGCTTTAACAGAAAATTATTGTAGTCCCTGTGGAAGTACCAACCCTGGCGACTAATTTTAAGTTGGATAGGGCAGTGTATGTACCAAGCTGACTGGCTGGCCATTAAGTTATTGTTCATTGGTTTTGGGGTCTTGACTTTGTATTAAGGCTATTTATCTCTCATTGATTATCACTGCATGTATCTACTGCCTGGTCTTGCTATGTACAGTTGGGGCACTTGCACTGCTGGTCCATCAGTGTAAACCGTAGAGCAACAGTCACAGCCCCCGTGTACCAATAATATTTTGTAGTGGGACTGATCTAGAGCCAAGTAAACCACTAACTATGCAAGAGAATTAACTGGAAACTGGCGCAGCGGTAAATTTGCTGCCTTACAGCGCCGGAGAATCGGGTTCAATCCTGACTACGGGTGCTTGTCGGTACGGAGTTTGTGCGTTCTCCCCGTGACCTGCGTGGGTTTTCTCTGGGGTCTGAGGTTTCCTCCCACACTCCAAAGACGTACAGGTTTGTAGGTTAATCGGCTTGGTATAAATGTAAATTATCCCTCGTGTGTAGGATAGTGTTAGTGTCCACTGGTCAGCGCAGACCCGGTGGGCCAAAGGGTCTGTTTCCACGCTGTATCTCCAAACTAAACCAAAATGATAGTTTGATCGCTTGTCAATTGTGAAATGTAACGGGTATCCCCGGGTGGATCATCGCACCCAAAAGAAAAGTGTTTGTTATCTGCCAAAACCTGATGTGTTTTCTTCACCTCTCCTATAGATCTGGGACATGACACCTGTTATCGGCTGCAGTACAGCAACGGGATTTTCTTCCCATTGACTTCCAGTCCCCACAACAATGCGCCTTTTACCTAAAAAGTCTGGCCCGTTCTGCCCACTTGTTACCGAGGAGACCGTGCGATAAAAGCTGATCAGACGTTCCGGTGATAAACCTCTACTCTGCTGAGACGTCTGGACATTCACTTAGTAAACATTGAGTCCAATGCCATAAGCACAGGAAAAAAAACTCTACAACTAAAAATCTAAACCTATCTTTTCTGATGAAAGAACTGTAAAATAGTACTGATATTACATATGGTATATTCTATATTTATTCAGTCCCAGGCCTAACCTGATTTAATAAATGTCAATAACGAATCAAGATTGTGGAAGATAATTTTTAGATATGAAATGTGTGATTTATCTTGGTCAGAGTGCAATTTTGAAATTAGTAAATTGGTGATTCTGGGTCTGTTTGCAGTGCAATCATTTTCAAAGTTGACTTAGTTCTACAAGACAGGTTTTTGTCGTATGCAGTCTGTGATCAGATAGGAGGCACTTTATAGGGAATTCAGGCTGCATTTTTTTTTAATCAACTGTGGAAATGTTTAGGTGTACAGGAAAAAGATGGTCCTACAGCCAATTTCTTTCCAAAGGTGGTAAGTCACGAGCACTGTTTTTCTTCCATGCTTGCAAATTAAGTAAATTATTTTGTTAAGTACATTATTTAAGCACAATTTGATAGAAGGGTGAAAGAATCCTAGCACTATTACAATCACGTCTTTGAGTGTTCAGTGGAGACAGATTACTTGCCATTTTCACGGACTTGAGGTCTTGTTGCATTTTGCAGAGTAGCTTTTGAAATTGAACTTCCACACAGTTTGTTGTGTATTTAATTATCTCTTAGCTATATCTGGCTTGTTCAGATTAAAGTAGTAGTTAGTCTTATTTGATACAGATTATAGTTTCCGATAGAGTGCATACTGCTTTGATTTCGGCCTCTCGGTTAAGACCTTTGATGGCACCGATGAACAACTGTGTTGTGAGTGTAGATGTTTGCTACAACTTCCTAGGCCTGGCTTTTCATTACTAATTTTGGACTGAGATATTTTGCAGAAAACACCAGAATGGTGAACAACGTACTTCCTTTTTTTTACATATCCAATTACTCGATGCAAATGATAGGTAATTTTGTTAACTGTATATTTCCAACAGTCATTCAAATAAGAAGTTAACTTTTGGTTATGTCTGGTGTTTTTAATGTTAATACAGCCACACAGCCTGGTCGAAATTTTCATCGGATTAATTTTAAGAAACAAGATAAAAAGCTGTTAAATTACCTTAAAATGCAACTGTAGTGTGATAAATTCTCGTGGTGAGTGTAAGAACTGGTCATGTACTTTAAAATAAAATGAAACAGCATCTATGATATTTTTCACATCAGCAATTGGTAATGTCTGATGATTTAAACGTGTTACCATTGCGGCAGGTGACCTTGTGTTATCCTTTAATTTAACATTCCACTCATTTGGATAATTATCAAAAACTATTCTGAATGATTTCTTACTTTCATATTTCCATTCCAATTTTTCATCTCTGGGGGGGGGGGTGGGGGGGAATCCACCTTTGCTTGTCATTATTGATCACAAGCAGGAATATTGACTACTTGCTGTGGTCACCTTCCAAGTTTTTTTCTATTCCAGTGAAGGTCAGAGAGGGGTACTTTCGGAAGATCATTTTGCCAGCGTTTAACACTATTGATCAATTATCTCCTCTATTCCTTTTGAGCTCGCCCACTTCAAATGGTGCACTGGGTGATGGAAAGAAAATGTGTGGCAGAGAGGCGCATTAGTAGAGTTGCTCCAGTGCAGCGTCTGAGACCCGGGTTCGATCCTGACCACGGATGCTGCCTGTGTACAGTGGGGCTTAGAAGATTAATAATAGACTTTGCGCTGGATCAGATTCTTATTTGCTTTCCCCCTTTGCCAAAAAGCAAATGCATAATAGCTTAATATCTGAAATCTAACTTCCTTGGATGTCTGTTGAAAATAATACTGAGCTGCAACATGTATTTTAATTAATTTGCAATATAGTACATAAACAACAACAGCAGTTCATTGCTGTCATTAATGTACTTTTATCCCAATGCCTTTTCTAAAAACTGTTGAAATAACCTTATTTATTTTTAAGCAATTTGTTTCAATAGTCTTACACTCCCAAGTATTACTATTTATCAAATAGAAAAAATACCAAGCATTGCTCAATACCTTGGTATTTCACATCGAAGTCACCCTTTATGCTTACGCTACTGAATTTGATGAGTTTCTGCTGTTATACTGTACATCAAAATGGCAATTACTGCCATAAAATAAACTAGCTTCTTAAACATGAATTTTGTGGGTCTTTTGCTATTCCGAATGGCGCACATTCACACATTTTACTCTGAACATATCATTTATGTATAAAGAATATGAATGTTTATTACATTTTAAATTTGATAAAGGAGCTCTTAAACCTCAGTTTTAGAGTACAACTGCTTGAAAGGTCTTTATATTCACTTCAGCATTTGGCTATATTTTGCCATTTGCCAAGTCGGGCGGGGATCATTTATTTAGAAGTACGGTACAACAGGTTAGTTTCTGCTTTGACTGAATTTACAATTAGAAGCTGCAGTATGTTTATCCCAATGACCACAGTCTTCATTGAAGAGATGAAAATGAGGAACTGTAGATGCTGGTTTGCAGAGGAAAGACAAAATGCTGGAATGTTGGTCATTCCCGATTCCCGATCCGCTAGTCAAGCTGGTTGGGACCCTTTTCAGATCGATTGCAGGGGTTTGTCAGGGCAATCAGTCGGCAGAAGGGTCCCCACATGAAACTTTACCCCATCCATCTTCTCCAGGGATGCTAACTGATCTTCTGAGTTACTCCAGCATTTTGTGTCTTTTCTTCATTAAAGAGGAATGAAAGAGATTTAAATTATTTTTTTTATGAAACATCGGAGATTCATGAATCCAGAATCATTCAGAAAGCCATCAAGCAAAAACCTGGAACTGATAGACCTTTTGTGGTTCTACCAAATCCGACAATGATTGAAGAATCAAGTTGCGTTCGAAAGCAGCATGGGGTCCAATGGTTTCATTATTGTCACCTGAACCAGCTACAGTGAAATACATTTTGTGCATGCAGCTCAGCAAAACTATCCCTGTACATAAGCACAAGTGCCCTGGTCAGTACAGTACATGGAGGCCCATTGCAGCCGACGCCTCCATTTAAGTCATCCCCTGATCCTATGTACCTCTCCACGCCTGGCCCTCTTCAGCCCTCGTTCACCAGCTGACTGACGCCGTGGAAGATAAGACCCCCTGGCTCCACACACCGGGCTCTTTGTCCAGCATCTGCCACCATCTCCTTCCACGTCCTCTTTGTCCGCTGTGGCTTAGTTAAAGACACGGTACGAGTTCACTCCAAGAGCTCTCCCGAGTTTTAAAAAATCACACTCGTGGTAAGCACGGAGAATGAACGTAGCGGGTACGTCGGAGCTCGGGGATGTTTCTTAACACTAACGGCAGGTACTCGGGAAGACTCGCTAACGGCAGGTAAGCACGGGAAGACTAGTGAAGATTTTTCAACATGATGAAAAATGTCGACGAGAGCCCTGAGTACCGACGAGTGGCCATTATCGTAAATCTCCGAGTTCGAATCAGGGCAAACTCGGGAGAACTCTTGGAATGAACTCGTACCGTGGGACAGGGCTTTAATTCAAGTCTACTTGTCTAGATTGTTATATGCTTGTTTGCCTTCACCACCTCCTGTTGTTTCCCCGTGTAAAATAATTCCCTCCTTAATCCCCTATAAACTGACTCCACCTCACCTTATACCTAAGGCTTCTTGTTTTGGACACCCGACCAATATGATGACAGTGATAAGGATCTCACGATGGTGTCACAGTCTGAAGAAGGCTCTCGACCCGAAACGTCACCTGTTCCTTCTCTCCAGAGATGCTGCCAGTCCCTCTGAGCTACTCCAGCATTTTGTGTCTAATATCTTCATGATAAGGAACTCGCCTGAAAGAGCAGCCGGGTAAAAGATCCATCTGTTTGCAATTTTGCTAGATGGCTTTCAGAATGAATCTGGACAGCACAAGTTTTAAGGATGGGACTAAGTCGTCCAGAATCTGTGGGGAGGTTGCACAGGTCGCTGGAAAATGAAGCATCAAAGATCACACCATTAGTTTTACACTTACAAAACTTCCACATGAATTTCAAGATGCAGATATGGGAAGGAGTAGAGATAGGAGGAAGAAGTCATACTGTACAGCCAGGAAAAGGCTCTTCAGCCCACAATGTCTGTGCCAACCGTTATGCTTAACTGTATATTCTCATTTACCTGTAGTTAGTCCATTGCCTTCTATGGCTTAGTGGATCAACCAGTTGTCTACATCCTTGGATGTGGTGGTCGGCTCCAGATTCCAGTTCCATGGCAAAGAATTCTCTCTGATCCCCTATAAACCAACAACATTTCACTTTATACCCATGTCTTGTTTTAGACACTGCACCCAATGTACATGGAAAGGAAATTCCTGTGGTGATATAGTAAACAATAATCATTTTTACCCTTCTTATTGTCTACCATATCTCTCCCCTCAATTCTGTATATCCCTACATTTCTCAACAGCAAGAATATGTATGAAAATCAAGCAGGAATCTATCGTTTTTAATTTAGTTTAGAGATACAGTGTGGAAACAGACCCTTTGGCCAACCCAGTCCACACCGACCAGTGATCCCCAAACAGTAACACTACCCTGCACACACTAGGGACAAGTTTACATTTACACCAAGCCAATTAACCTACAAACCTGTACGTCTTTGGAGTGTGGGAGGAAACTGAAGATCTGGTGGCTGTGTGGAATGAGCTTCCAGTGGAAGTGGTGGAGGCAGGTTCGATTTTATCATTTAAAAATAAATTGGATAGGTATATGGATGGGAAAGGAATGGAGGATTATGGTCTTGAGTGCAGATAGATGGGACTAGGGGAAAATAAGTGTTCAGCACGGACTTGTAGGGCCGAGATGGCCTGTTTCCGTGCTGTAATTGTTATATGGTTATCTCGAAGAAAACCCGATCATAGGAAGCTCGTACAAACTTCGTACAGACGACACCCATAGTCAGCATCAAATAAGGGTCTCTGGTGTTGTAAGGGAGGAGCTATAATGCTGTGTCATCATGCCACCCTAGTAAATATAAAGCAATCCCTAGACAATGGAGTAATCAAACTTTACTCTCCTCATTATCTCCCTTTTCAAGTACCAGGTCATTTTGAGAATGTTCTTATTTGAGAAGGCTACTGGTCTTTCTTAATATCAGTTGGTTGACTACATGTACACAATTGTCTTTTAGTCACTTAATCATTAATCCCACTCCCTTGCTGGCTTTGAGCTATTAGGGTATATTACACAGTGTTCCTCTCAGGAATGTTACCTGCACAATACTACCCAGTAGTTCATGATACTCAACTCATATGAGTGAATGCAGTGTCCTCACTGAATCTCCAAGCGACCAGTTTTATGGGTCCCACCTGGACCTGAGAATAACCAAGGGATCTTGAATATTCTGGCCCACAAAGCTTGTGTTTTACTCAAGATCCCCGCATCTGCAGTTCCTTTTGTTGCCATTAGTCTGGTTCTAAATTGCGTTTGCTTGCACAAGATTCTGCCTCACTATACATATTTTTCTCATATTGCTTTATTTGTGTAACTATTAATTGCAAATGTTACTGGGCTACTTGACCACTATACAATGTTGTAATAAAGCAGGGGCAGCACAGAGGTGCAGTGGCAGGGGTGTTGCCTTACAGCGCCAGAGACCTGGGTTCGATCACGACTATGGGTGCTGTCTGTATGGAGTTTGTATGTTCCCCCTCCCATGATCCACATGGGTTTTCCCTGCCTGTTTCGGTTACCCCCCACATTCCAAAGACCTACAGGTATGTAACTTAATTGATTTTGGTGAAAATTGTAAATTGTCCCAGGCGTGTAGGATAGTGCTAGTGTACGGGGAATGCTGCAAGGACCTGTCTCCGCTGTATCTCAAAACTAAACCAAACTAAACATTCACCTTTCATATGTATAGGGGCGCGGTGTTCAGCAAGTGCACATGTGTAAAAGAAGAATGCAGAAAAATAGCACTACCCAAGTGGGATTTGCATTGCAAACCAGTTGGTTCTGCAAGAGACAAGGACTTTGGGACTTTTGCCTTCCATCACAGTGAGGAGGTGCATGGTGGACTCACTGTGGTGGATGTTAAATATGTGTTGAGTGTGTGTTTTGTTATTTTATTCTATGTTATGACTGCAAGGTTAAGCCATTTCGTTGTACTGTAAATGTGCAATGACAATAAAGTTGACTCTAATCTAATCTAATATAGAAATTAACATTCATATCGAGAGGACTAAAATATAGAAGCAAGGATGTAATGCTAAGGCTTTATAAGGTGCTGGTCAGGCCACATTTGGAATACTGTGAGCAGTTTTGGGCCCTGCATCTGAGGAGAGATGTGCTGGCTTTGGAGAGGATCCAGAGAATGATCCCAGGATGATTGGATTAATGTATGAGGAGCAGTTGAATGCACTGGCCCTATACTCGCTGGGGGTTATAGAAGGATGGGAAGGGAGGGGGGGGGGAGATAATGAAAGGCCTTGATAGAGCGGGAGTAGAGAACATGTTTCCAGTAGTGTGAGTGTCCTGGATCACAGGGCACAGCTTCAGAATAAAAGGACATAACATTAGAATGGAGATGAGGAGAAATTGCTTTAGCCAGATGTTGGTAAATCTGTGGAATTCATTGCCACAGATGGTGGTGGAGGCCAAGTCATGGGTATTTTTAAAGCGGAGATGAATAGGTTCTTGGTTAGTAAAGGTGTCGCAGATTAAGGGGAGAAGGCAGGAGAATGTGATTAACCTACAAACCTTCACGTCTTTGGAGTGTGGGAGGAAACCGAAGATCTCTGGCGAAAAAAACCCTCACAGGTCACAAAGGGGAGAATATACAGACAAAAATCCGGACAGCCAAGCACCCGCAGTCAGGATCGAACCCGGTCTCTGGCGCTGTAAGGCAGTAGCTCTACCGGCTACACCACCATGTCGCCCTATCTTCTATCATCTGGTTATGGTTGATTACGGCGCAAACACCTCATAAGTGGTTATCTCGCGCAGGTCGGAGCGAGTAGAGTGATTAAAGTTTGAAGTGGGCCTTTTTGACTAAGTTGAGGAGATCTAGTTGCTCAATCCCCTTTTTAAATGACTTAACATCGGGAGCAGCGCGTGTGTTGGGTGGTAACATATTCCATCCTCTTATCGTACTTGGGTAAAGGGAATATTGGTAGCAACATTTGTTGACATTTAGCGAGTTGATGATGTAGGGACCATTATTTTGCCTTGTTTCATGGCAGTCGGGGCTCTGGGATGACTATAGATTTGATGGTGTGATTTTGTGAATCTCCTTGGAAATTGCAATAAGTCTTAACCTGATTGTGCGGAGATCTAGGGTATCCCATCCGAGAGATATCAGCATATTATTCACTCTTGTAGTCATTACATACAAAGTGTTATACTTTCTCCAGGGTGGTCTTGTTGTTGTTGAAAGGATCCCATACGGCTCCACAATACTCCAATTCGGGCCCGACCAAGGACTTGTAGGCATTCCCTTTGACGGATGTACTACATGCATGAACATTTTTTTTGAGTAGGCCGAGAGTTCTATTTGTTTGGTAGACACTTGATTAATATACGTCGTCCAACTTAAATCTTTGCTGAATTCGACTTCTAGATATGGGTGATGGTCGACAGCAAGCAATGTATGGCTACCCATGTTGTATTCCGATAAAAGGGGTTTGATCTTGTGTGAGACATGCATGGTATGATATTTGGTTGTATTGAATGACATCTGCCAGGTTTTTCCTCCCCTCACAGAGAGCATCCAGATCCTTCTGTAAGGACCATCTGTCTTCTGGTGTTTTAATCTATAAATTATGGCATCATCTGCAAAGAGTCGAACTGGACGAAACGGCATTTGGAATGTTGTTGATATACAGTAGGATTCATATTCAGATTCAACTTTAATTGTCATTGTACAATGTACAGTACAGAGACAACGAAATGCAGTTAGCATCTCCCTGGAAGAGCAACATAGGATATGAGCAATAAATAAGTCTATTTACATGCATACAGTCATAGTGTTTTTCCTGGTGGGAGGAGTGTCCGGGGGGTGGGGTGATTGGCAGTCACCGAGGTACAGTGTAGAGCAGTGTAACAGCCGCAGGGAAGAAGCTGTTCCTGGACCTGCTGGTCCGGCAACAGAGAGATCTGTAGCGCCTCCCGGATGTTAGGAGGGTAAACAGTCTATGGTTGGGGTGAGAGCAGTGGACCCATGACAGTCCCCTTGTGTTACACCTGATGTCACAGAAGTTTCAATAGACGTCTCTCCCTCGAAGAGAATTTGCTGGTGTCTCCTTGTCAAAAAGATCTCAATCCATTTTAAGATGTTGCCATCTATTCCTACATGGTTGAGCTTGTACTGGAGCCACTTGTGGGGAACCTTATCAAAAGCCTTACTGAAGTCTAATATAATCAGGTCAGTCTGACCCTTGTTATCGAGTGACCTGGCTACATCATCGATGAGTCCCGCCATCTGTCTCCTATCACCTACCAGGAGACACCTATATCCCATCAGCTTCTTCTAATAATGGTACCCTTGACATACTTCCTCCCTAACCCCGATTCTCACCACCCACTCACACCACACCCTTCCTAGTACCAACAGTCAGACGTGACACAATTGCCAGGATGCATAGGTGCAGATTTAACATTAGGCCGACCACTTGAATCCCATTCTGGGACTCGAACATTTAACTTAGTGGGGAATCCTGCTCTGAGAACTCGCGATTCATGGCAACACATGAAGTCTGAAAAATAAATAATCAATATTTTTATTTTTGCCTGATACAAGTTAACCTGAACTAAACTTAATCACCTCTACAATAGACAATAGATGCAGGAGTAGGCCATTCGGCCCTTCGAGCCAGCACCGCCATTCAATGTGATCACGGCTGATCATCCCCAATCAGTACCCTGTTCCTGCCTTCTACCCATATCCCCTGACTACGCTATTTTTAAGAGCCCTATATAGCTCTCTCTCTCTTGAAAGCATCCAGAGAACCTGCCTCCACCGCCCTCTGAGGCAGAGAATTCCACAGACTCACCACTCTCTGTGAGAAAAAGTGTTTCCTTGTCTCCGTTCTAAATAGCTTACTCCTTATTCTTAAACTGTGGCCCCTTGTTCTGGACTCCCCCAACATCGGGAACATGTTTCTTGCCTCTAGCGTGTCCAAGCCCTTAACAATCTTATGTTTCAATGAGATATCCTCTCATCCTTCTAAACTCCAGAGTGTAAAAGCCCAGCTGCTCCATTCTCTCAGCATATGACAGTCCCGCCATCCCGGGAATCAACCTTGTAAACCTACGCTGCACTCCCTCAATAGCAAGAATGTCCTTCCTCAAATTAGGGGACCAAAACTGCACACAATACTCCAGGTGTGATCTCACTAGGGCTCTGTACTGGCTTCTGTCATGGCTTTCAGAGTAAGTATTAACTGTAAGTAAACCAGTGGAGGCCAAGACATTGGGTGTTTTTGAAGCGGAGATTGATAATTTCTTGGTTAGTAAGGGTGTCACAGGGAGAAGGCAGGAGAATGGGGTTGAGAGGAAAAATAGATCAATGGTGATCCGATGACGGGGTAGACTTGACGGGCCGAATGGCCTACCTCTGCTCCCATGTCCTATGGTCTTATATTATTGAATTTAAGCTGCGTAGCTGCGATAACATTCCTGCAGTACAAGAAAATTACATTAACCAATCAACAGAAATTGAGATAAGCTAAACACAATGTAACACATTTGCAAAAAAGCTCAACTAACAGACATTAAAAGCACCAACAATGAACTGTGAAAATGATTTAGTTTTCCATTGTCAACAACCTCAAACAAACAAAACTTCACCAAAAATAACATTCTGAAGTTTGCCAATCACAGAAATAGTTGAATCAAAATGTTTGCATGTAAAGTACTTCAGAAATATTCCTCATTCCCATCTACAGAACACCTCGACGGAAAAGGACAAGCCTAATCAAAGATCCTCTGCTATAGGACAAGCCTAATGATGTCCACAGGAAGCGAGTGATGCAAGAACAATGCATGAAGGCTTTCTGCACCCTGCGAGTTAATAGGTAACCCTTGTACACTGCTGGGTGGAGCTACAAGCTCAAAGAATTCTGGGACAACTACCATGGGTTCCTGAGTAGCAGCTTCACAGGAAATGTTTTGCATTTAAGATTTTTGACAGGGATTAACAAACTGCACCTTTCACTTTAAGGCAGAATGGTAAGTTCCCTTGTGTGAAATGCTTTGTCTTGCTTTGCTTAGGAGCTCCTGCAAGAGTTCAGTGGGAAGTTCCAACAGTGAGTGGCTTTAAAGTTGGTTTACCTGCTTGTGCAGGTAAAAAAAATAAGTTCACACCCCGTTTACGGTGGACGGAGAGTTCAGTCTAAACAGTTTTAATGCGATGTTTCTTCATCACTGGGTAAAATAACGTAATGCAGTCGATGAGGAATAATAGTAGCGATGATAGAAACGACTCCCATGTAAAGTGTTAACATTAATCGTACAGGCAGCGCAGCACGCCAGCACCTTCCACCTGATACCCACTCATCAGGTTTGGTGACATTGTTGGAATTAAAGGGACCATGCACCCTTCACTATATTTGAATAGATATCTTTACTGCCTGAGCATTAGAGAGAAGACAGTTGTTACCATTTGTGCTAACTTCTTTCAAAGGTAATATTGGAGAAACAGTTCAAAGCTGAGTTTGTGTTTTGTATTTATTGTAAATTTCTCCATAGAAAATAGATGCAGGAGGAGGCCATTCGGCCCTTCGAGCCCGCACCGCCATTCATTGTGATCATGGCTGATCGTCCCCTATCAATAACCCGTGCCTGCCTTCTCCCCATATCCCTTGACTCCACTAGCCCATAGAGCTCTATCTAACTCTCTCTTAAATCCAGAAACAAAGAAACCCAACAGCAAGTTTTAGTGAATTCTACATGAATTCCAAAATATAATCAACTTAAACCATCCAACAAAAAGCAGTTAAAATATCTAACCCTTTGAACACTAAATATAATTTGAGTTAATAGTGTGTTATTCAGCCCACAGCTACCAATGGCCTGTTTCCTTTATCATTGTAACATTTTTGCATATCTTTAATTAATTTGTCCTACATCTCTCTATATCACCGTCTATATCTCTTGTTCCCCTTTCCCCCGACTCTCAGTCTGAGGAAGGGTCTCGACCCGAAACATCACCTATTCCTTTTCTCCAGAGATGGTGTCTGACCCACTGAGTTACTACAGCTTTTAGTGTCTATCCATAAACATTACATAGAAATAGCAGGCTCGATACTGAGACCAATTTTAGACACGTAATTTTGTGGGCTTAAATGTTCAGTACCCTAACTACCTTAGTGTTTGGCGCTCTCCCTATCTGCCTCTTTTGCCTTTTACGGAGGATGGAATTATTCTGTTTTTGTTGAAGAGCATAACATGCTCTTGAGTCTCAAGATGACAGGTTCAAGCACCTTGAGAGTGAAGACTGAAATCTAAGATCATTAGTTAGTGGAGTAACAAAGGCATGATGTAATTGTCAGAGCAGCTGTCTTACAGCTGAGACGATAGCCTGGATTTAGTTGAAAGCAACTTAGTCATGGAGTCGTGCAGCGTGGAAGCCCAACTTGTCCAACATGCCCCAGCTATACTAGTCCCACCTCCATGCGTTTGGCCTTTATCCCTCTAGTCCTGTCCTATCCATGTACCTGTTTAATTGTTTCTTAACTTGTTGCCTGTCCTTAACACATATTCATTTGGAAACATTATCTTGTTGGTTGAGTCTCCAGAGGCAGCCACTAGCCCTGTCTATGAAACTCGTATGAAAAGCCTGATCTGATTGGAAAAAAACCCAGCTTGGTTGTGTCCTGTGGTTTGGTTTGGATTGGTTTATTATTGTCACATGTACCGAGGTACAGTGAAAAGCTTTGTGTTGCCTGCTAACCAGTTAACAAAAAGATGGTACATGATAATCAAGCTGTCTGCAGTGTACAGATAATGAATAAAGGGTATAATGTTCAGTGCAAGTTAAAGTCCAATGAAGTCCAGTTAAAAATAGTTCAAAGGTTTCCAATGACAGATACGAGGTCAGGACTGCTCTCTCGTTGCTTAGAGGACAGTCTCCATTGGTTTTCAATATCTTTGTCAGAAGCATTTAATAATGGCAATATATGGCACAGCACCTTATACTGTCAGAGACCTTGGTTCGATCCTGACTACGGGTGCTGGCTGTATGGACTTTGTATGTTCTTGTGACCTGCGTTGGTTTTCTCCGGATACGCCAGTTTTCTCTCACACTCCGAAGACGTACAGGTGTGTAGGTTAATTGGGTTTGGTAAAGATTGTAAATTGTCCCTAGTGTGTAGGATAGTTTAAAGGAATCTATAGTCAGCGTGGACTCAATGGGCCGAAGGGCCTGTTTCCACTCTGTATCTCTCCCACTAGACATAGATTTTCAGAAGGCCTTCGATAAGGTGCCGCAGGTCAGGTGTGGATTTGTCTGCAGAATACTTTGTGATTAGAAATACAGAGGCTACACTGCAAGATACAAACCACTGGTCTTGTGGACAGATGAGTCGAAGATTAACTTATATCAGAGTGATGGCAAGAGCAAAGTATGGAGGAGAGAAGGAACTGCCCAAGATCCAAAACATACCACCGCATCTATGAAACACGGCGGTGGGGGTGTTATGGCCTGGGCATGTATGGCTGCTGAAGGTACTGGCTCACTTATCTTCATTGATGATACAACTGCTGATGGTGTAGCATAATGAATTCTGAAGTGTATAGACACGTCCTATCTGCTCAAGTTCAAATAAATGCCTCAAAACTCATTGGCCGGCGGTTCATTCTACAGCAAGACAATGATCCCAAACATACTGCTAAAGCAACAAAGGCGTTTTTCAAAGCTAAAAATTGTAAATTCTTGAGTTGTCAAGTCAATCACCTGATCTGAACCCAATTGAGCATGCCTTTTATATGCTGAAGAGAAAACTGAAGGGGACTAGCCCCCAAAACAAGCATAAGCTAAAGATGGCTGCAATACAGGCCTGGCAGAGCATCACCAGAGAAGACACCCAGCAACTGGTGATGTCCATGAATTGCAGACTTCAAGCAGTCATTGGATGCAGAGGATATGTAACAACATACTAAACATGACTACTTTCATTTACATGGCATTGCTGTGTCCCAAACATTATGGCGCCCTGAAATGGGGGGACTATGTATAAACACTGCTGTAATTTCTACATGGTGAAACCAAAATGTATAAAAATGGCCTTTATTAAAATCTGACAATAAGCACTTTAACCACATGTGATTTTTTTTAAATTACAAATCTCAAATTGGGGAGTACAGAGGCAAATAAATAAATGATGGGTCTTTGTCCCAAACATTATGGAGGGCACTGTATATTAATGATTTGGATAAGGGGATTGAAGGCTTTGTGGCCAAGTTTGCAGATGATGCTACGGGCAGTGTAAGGAAACAAAGACTCTGCAGAGAAGTGGCAGGTAAAATTCTGTGTAGCAAAGTGTGGAGTTGTGCATTTTGGTAATAAGAATAAAGGAGCAGATTATTTTCTAAATGGAGAGAGAATCCAGAAATCGGAGGTGCAAAGGAACTTGCAAATAGTTAATTTGCAAGTCGAATCAGTCGTACGGAAGGCAAATTCAATGCTAGCATGTGAATTAAGAGGCCTGGAATACAAAAACAGAGATGTAATGCTGAGGCTCCATAAAGGCCACATTTGGAGTACTGTGAGCAAATCTGGGCCTCGTATCCGAGGAAGGATGTGCTGGCTCTGGAGAGGGTCCAGAGGAGGTTTACAAGAATGATTCTAGGAATGAGTGGGTGACCATGTGATGAGTGCTTGACAGCACAAGGCCTCTACGCGCTGGAGTTTAGAAGGTTGAGGAGGGACCTCATTGAAACTTACAGAATAATGAAAGGCATAGATAGAGTGGATGTGGAAAAGATATTTCCACTGGTGGGAGAGTCTAGAACCAGAGATCATAGCCTCAGAATTAAAGGGTGCTCTTTTAAGAAGATGAGGAGGAACTTCTTTAGTCGGGGGGTAATTAATCTGTGCAATTCATTGCCACAGAGAGCTGTGGAGGCCAAGTCAGTGGATATTTATAATGCAAAGATAGATAAGTTCTTGATTAGAATGAATGTCAAGGGCTATGAGGAGAAGGCAGGAAAATGGGATTAGGGGGCAGAGATCAGCCATGATTGAATGGCGGAGTAGACCCGATGGGCCAAATTGCCTAATTCTACTCCTATAACTTGTGAACTAAACAAAGCTATTAGAATGATTTTTTGTTAATAATTTAATCATTTTATAATCATAAAAATTCAATGAAAACATTTCAGTAAACATGCAACTTGCTTTATTTTCCATCCATCTACCTTGCCCATGACTTCACCTTCCAAGTACATGGGCCAGTATATATTTTGCAGGTTTTGACTGGTGCAGGGTATTGGAGCAGTTTCTGCAGCATTAGCCCTGGGAAACACCAGCAGGCGGACACAATGATGCTGGAATACAAGTGGTGTCCAAATGTTGAGCGCAGTCAAGAGTTCAGTGATGGAGCTCAGCCACTAAGCTCAAAACCTCCATTAAGAAATAAACTTCAAATATACAGGCACAAATTAGTGTACATTTCAGTAAGATCCAGTCCACTTTCACAAGAAATAAAATAAAAACCTGGGGAATTTTTACTCTTCCTGGTTTTTTTTTGCTGAGTTGCCTCTGACAAACAATTTGTGATTCATGTACAATTTCAAATTTCAAAAAATCATTGTGCAAATTGCTGGATAAAATATTGCAAATGTAATTATTTTTAAACCATTATTTTTTTTCTAAGGTTTTTGGTATTTTCCCCACTATTTGTTAAAAACCAAAATCATCAAACCTCAAGAAGGGTTTCGGCCCGAAACGTTGCCCATTTCCTTCCCTCCATAGATGCTGCTGCACCCGCTGAGTTTCTCCAGCTTTTTTGTGTACCTACCATCAAACCTTAGTTTAGTTTAGTTTAGAGATACAGTGCGGAAACAGGCCCTTCAGGCCACCGGGTCCATGCCGACAGGCGATCCCCGCAAATTAACACTATCCTACACCCACTAGGGAATTTTTTTTTTTACATTTCCCAAGCCAATTATCCTACAAACCTGGAGTATTTGAAATGTGGGAGGAAACCGAAGATCTCGGAGAAAATCCACGCAGGTCATGGGGAGAATGTACAAACTCCGTACAGACAGCACCCGTAGTAAGGATTGTCTCCGGCGCTGAATTCGCTGTAAGGCAGCAACTCTAACACTGCGCCACCGTGACCTTACATAAATGTTTCACCTGTGAAATCTACCTTGTGATGTTCACTCTTGTGACTGGTGCAATTGCCTTGCATTTTAGTCTATTGTTTAATTGTATACAACCTGGGTCTGTGTATCTCTCTTATTCATGTTGGACAACTCGTATTTGAACCTATTCTTGCATCCAATCTATCTGAAGAAAGTTGAAATACATGATTAAATGAGATCAAAGAAAAATGTAACATTTCAAGCAAATTCTACTTCATTTCAAAAGTAATAATGTCATTGGCTGCAGAACACTTTGAAATTATTTGAAGGACGAGGAGGGGGGGCTCATTGAAACTTCCCAAATAAGAAAAGCCTGGATAGAGTGAATGTGGAGAGGAAGTTTCCACTAGTGGGAGAGCCTGGGGCCAGAGGTCGTAGCCTCAGAATAAAATGAAAGACCTTTAGAAAGGAGGAGATTTTTTTAAGAAAGAAGAGGATGGGTTCTTGATTAAAATGGATGTCAGGAGTTATGGGGAGAAGGCAGGAGAATGGGGTTGAAAGGGAAAGATAGATCAGCTATGATTGAATGCTAGAGGAGACTTGATGGGCCAAATGGCCTAATTCTACTCCTAGGACTTGTGAATATGAACATATAGGCACAAAATGCTGGAGAAGCTCAGCAGGTCAGGTTGCACCTCTGGAGTCAGGGGTCATTTTTGGCTCAGGACCTGATTCGTCACCCATCCATTGTCTCCAGAGATGCTGCCTAACCTGTTGACTTACTCCAGCATTTTGTGTCTATAGTATAAACCAGCATCTGCAGTTCCTTATTATCATATAGAACAGTAGAGCACCAGAACAGGCCCTTTGGCCCACACAGTCCACACTGAGCATGATGCCAAATTAAACTAATTAGAAATGTGTTTAAAAATATATATAGTTTGTATATTGACTTTTCTAAAATTCTAAATCTTTCAAACATAAGCAGAAAATTATTTCAGTGGAGAAAAAGTAGTGAAAACCTCAAGATATAACAATAAACAAAGCAGTGCTAGTGGTGCACTGTCAATTGCAAATACTGTATAATCACTGAAGAGGTGCCCAACATTAATTAAGCCTGTGGTAGACAAAAGTGCTGGAGAAACTCAGCGGGTGCAGCATCATCTAAGGAGCGAAGGAAATGGGCAACGTTTTGGGCCGAAACGCTTCTTCAGACTAATCAAGTCTGTGTTTAGTTCCCCTCCCCTACAATTCTGTTCCTAGACATTAAACTAGGCACATTTCATTGTGCAAGTCCAACAGTTATTTATTCAATGATGTGCAGGCTATCACAATATTTGCTTTCACTGTGTAGAAAGTTGCTACCTATTTTCCTGGATGCCTTTTACAAATCGGATCAATGCAGTTGGAACTACTGCCAGATGGGGTTGAGAGGGAAAGATAGATCAGCTATGATTGAACGCTAGAGGATCAGATGCCAGTGAGAGCTGTTCAATAGAAGTCTTGCACCACCTAGTGAACAAGGTGGGAATTATCCTTCATGAAGTTGGCACTGGTTTGGAAGAATTTTGGTTCTATTCCTTTCATTGATCTCAGACCAAGTTGAACGAACTATGAAGTTGGGAATAGATTATAGCAGAACAGTGCAATTGGCAGAGCTGCTGCCTGACGTTGCCTCCTATATGTGTAGGAAGGAATTTCAGATGCTGGTTTACACTGAAGATGGACACAAAATGCTGGAGTAACTCAGCGAGACAAGCCGCATCTCTGGAGAGTAGAAATGGATGACATTTTGGGTCGAGACCCTTCAGTCTGATGTTTGGTCTCCACCGGAAACATTACCCATTCCTTGTCTCAGAGATGCTGCCTGTCCTGCTGAGTTACTCCAGCATTTTGTGTCTCTCTTGGTGAATAAGAGGTCATCTTATGGAAACGTAAGGGGATTGACAGGGTAGATGTGGAATTGAGGTTTATGAGTCTGGCGTGTTTTGAACCAAGACTCACAGTCTCAAAGTAAAGTGGATGCAATTCAGGCCACAAATGAGAAGAAATTTCTTCTCCCAGAAGGTGGTAAATCTTTGGACATCATCAAGAGCATTGCTGCACATGGAACTGTGAACAAGGGATCTTTGAAAAAAAATTTAAGCTGTTAAGAAAATTGGGAAATTCAGTGTTACTTGGGATCGTGGAGCTGAGGTCAACCAAGATCTTGTTTGAATAGTGTTGCATAAAAAGAGACTGAATGGCTTACTCCAAACACTACTCATGTTCTTTTGTTCAATATTACTTTATGTGACTCAGTGTTTAAGTTTAGTGGGTGATATTCTGCGTCATTAAAATAATGTTACATACACTAGGTTCAATGTTGCTGCGGATTAATTGTATTTCTCATTAATATAACAAGAAAAGGGGGGAGAAAAATGAAGTAAATATATTGTAGCGGCACCTAGTGGTGGCCTGGGGAATCACAAAACCCTCGCTATTGGCGGGCACAGTCACGTGATGTTCGAAGGAGCTTCATTTTTTTGGCTGTTTAAAACTCGCTCGAGTAAATTGCTTTATTATCAAGTCAAGTCAAGTCAAGTCAAGTTTATTCGTCACATACACATACGGGATGTGCAGTGAAATGAAAAGTGGCAATGCACGCGCACTTTGTGCAAAAAGACAAACAAACAAACAACCAAAGAAACTATAAACACAATCACATATTTTTTTTCATATTAAATATTGTGGGCGGAAGGAAAAACATTCAGTGAAGTTGTAAAAAAGAAAGAATTTTACTTTACTCGATCGTCTCAACTCGCCAAAATATCAAAATGTAAAATGACCAGAAGGAATTGTTTACTTTCTCTAGTGTTGGATCCCTTGTTAGATCTCCCATTTTGTCATTTTCTTGCAAGAGCCACAGTGCTTTAGAAATACACCAAGCAATCATTAGGAGAGTCCTCTTCTGTTTTAACCTCCTGTAGCAGCAGAATTAGGTTTTAACCATATAACCATATAACAATTACAGCACGGAAACAGGCCATCTCAGCCCTACAAGTCCATGCCGACACAACTTTTTTTCCCTTAGTCCCACCTGCCTGCACTCATACCATAACCCTCCATTCCCTTCTCATCCATATGCCTATCCAATTTATTTTTAAATGATACCAATGAACCTGCCTCCACCACTTCCACTGGAAGCTCATTCCACACCGCTACCACTCTCCGAGTAAAGAAGTTCCCCCTCATGTTACCCCTAAACTTCTGTCCATTAATTCTGAAGTCATGAAGATTCTGAAATTCTGAAGATTCTGAAGTCATGTCCTCTTGTTTGAATCTTTCCTATTGTCAAAGGGAAAAGCTTGTCCACATTGGATTTGGATTTTCCCAGTGAAAATTCTTATCTTCTACATATGGACAAAAGAAGAACTTGTACCTATAACAACCTTGGGATTAGAGAATTTGTTCCGAATTGTACATGGTGTTCTCATTTAGAAACATGAAAGACTGCAATAAAACAAAAAATGCTTAATTGTATAAAATAATGGTCACAGGATTATTGCAAAACGTTATGGGATGCAAAAAGGATTGCAATTTTTTAACCTTAGGTTTTGAGGTTCTGCTGGGTTTGCAGCTAAATTGGGTTTAGTTTAGAGGTGGAGCACGGAAATAGGCCCTTTGGCCCACTGAGTCTAGGGCGATTGTCGATCACTCTAGTTCGTTATCACACTTTCACAATCAATCCCATACGCATGAAGGGCAATTTTACAGAGGCCAATTAATCTACAAATCAGCACGTCTTTATGTGTGAGTGAGTAAACTGAAGCAATCGGAGAAAACCCATCTCGTCACAGGGAGAACGTGCAAACTCCACACAGACAGTACCCGAGGTCAGGATCGAACCAGATATAGACACAAAATGCTGGAGAAAATTAGCGTAGATGCTTCAGAAGGGTATCGTCCCGAAAATGTACCCATTCCTTCTCTCCAGAGATGCTACCTGTCCCGCTGAGAATCCAGCATTCTGTGTCTATCTTCAGTGTAAACCAGCATCTGCAGTTCCTCCAACACACATCATGAACGAACCCCTGTGACGTTGCAACTCTACCAGCTGTGCCATTGTGATTTGAAGGGATTGTAAAAGAATTGAATTATTCACGTTTTTATGAAACTCTTGATAATGGAGAAGAAAGTTGTGTGAAATATTTCTGTTGCTTTTTTACATCTGCATAATCCTCGCGTTGTTATTGAGTGACTAATCAATCACTACTCTCAATGGAGTTAATTATCACACTCCGGCCGGCCTGTGAAATCGTCATTAAGGCTCGCCAAATAAATAGCGCTGCATGAAGAAAGCCAAGAGTGAAGTGACAAAAGGAAGGGAAATAAGCGCAAAGTGAATATGAACAAATGTACAATTTTTTTATTTTTTTTAAAGTCCTTGGTACCAGAAATCAAAGAACATAATTTGTGCTTCCAGGCTGAAGGTGTTGCCAAATAGGGCGGAGCTTTTACTTGAAGATTTATGGGAAACCTGTGACAGTTTCCTGAAATCTAATACTGTGGAGTCATTTCTAACCTACAATAAGAATGGTGGGTACACTGTAATTTTGTGCCGGATGTAAATATATCTCAATAAGCAAAACTAGTTTAGTCATTTACCGCACCTGGAGGGATGCTTTCAGCTATACGTTCCTTTGACCTCTCTCTAGCTTTCTCGCTTTCCTTCCCACCTCACCCTCACTCCCATCTTTCCATCTCACCCTTTATCTTTCTCCCTCTGTGCCTGTGTTACAGCGGAGTGTATTTCCA
This sequence comes from Leucoraja erinaceus, assembly GCF_028641065.1. Classification (NCBI taxonomy): domain Eukaryota; kingdom Metazoa; phylum Chordata; class Chondrichthyes; order Rajiformes; family Rajidae; genus Leucoraja; species Leucoraja erinaceus. Next base: position 50,170,617 of record NC_073390.1, read on the forward strand.
AATCCTTGGTAAGTAACTTTTATAATCCCAGGATTGCGTAACTTTCCAGAAACAATTAATGCAGGGTAGGGCAGCACTTGGATACAGACTGTACAGTTTAATGATGAGTAAAATATCTCTTCCATGTTTTGTGAAAATAATCATCTTTGAAACTTGTGCATTCGTTCCATTTGCAGCACAAAGTTGATGGAGGAGCAAAAACGCCCACCTGGCATCGATGAAAGAATTAGGGCAAAATCCCATCTTGAGTAAATATCATTCCGTGGACTGAACTGATTATTCTGTGTTCCGAATTAATATGTGATAGTCTTTATCATATCCATAAGTTAATAGACTTTTCATTCATAAAAGTTAAAAGTGTGAGCAGTGCTTATTCAGGTCATCGTGCCTGCACTGGCCAAAAGGTCTATCTAGCCTATCTTACTAGCTCTTGGTCTATAGTCTTGCAGGAAAAGGCATTTTAAATGGATATTATTAAACTTGCAGAATATTTCTTCTTGTGAATGGGTCTTGGGTAGAGTTCTAGACTTTCACAATACTTCAGGCAATAAACATTCTCTGATCATCCCAGCAGTTATCTCCCTTGATTTTTGCCTTCCATGTAAGGTAGCTGTTCCTTCCTACCCTTCATTTTCAACCCTCCTCCTATTGTTTAAAAATGAATTTGTATTTGAAAATGTGATAGCAGTGCTTTGTGGCGTGTGAAGAAGGGTCTTGACCCAAAATGTTACCCATTCCTTCTCTCCAGGGATGCTGTCTGTCCTGCTGAGTTATTTCATAACAAGAGGATTTCAGTATAGGAGTAAAGAGGTTCTTCTGCAGTTGTATAGGGCTCTGGTGAGACCATAGCTGGAGTATTGTGTACAGTTTTGGTCTCCTAATTTGAGGAAGGACATCCTTGTGATTGAGGCAGTGCAGCGTAGATTCACGAGATTGATCCCTGGGATGGCGGGACTGTCATATGAGGTAAGATTGAAAAGACTAGGCTTGTATTCACTGGAGTTTAGAAGGATGAAGGGATATCTTATAGAAACATATAAAATTATAAAAGGACTGGACAAGCTAGAGGCAGGAAAAAATATTCCCAATGTTGGGCGAGTCCAGAACCAGGGGCCACAGTCTTAGAATAAAGGGGAGGTCATTTAAGACTGACGTGAGAAAAAAGTTTTCACCCAGAGAGTTGTGAATTTGTGGAATTCCCTGCCACAGAGGGCAGTGGAGGCCAAGTTACTGGATGGGAGCTAGTGGAGTCAAGGGATATGGGGAGAAGGCAGGCACATGTTATTGATAGGGGTCGATCAGCCATGATCCCAATGAATGGCGATGCTGGCCACTGGGAGTTGTGTGGAAATTGTGAGATCTGAACTGTTCTTCCATCTTGGCATGATCATGGGTAACGCTTCGTATTGTGGGGAGTTGAACTTTAATCCGGTAAAGTTTCCCTTCTGTGCTCGTCTAAACATGTCTAGTTGGACTAACCCACAAAGCTAACAACTTGGACACATGCATGTGTTGTTTTCTGGTGATCAGGCTGTGCTGCTAGGGGGTAAGGGTGGAATACAGATCACAATACCAAACCGGGTGAACAAATGTACCGGACCCACTCCGCATATGTCCCTGTCATATATGATACAAAAAGGCTGCATGCTTTCAGTGTGTAGACCTATTGCTTGACTGTTCTCCTTGTCTGACAAGTTATTGTGAATAAAGAAGTAGTTAAATGTCACTCACATCTCGTGTGAATTATCCTGACAAAAGTAAAGCAGCAACAAATTATCAGTTTAGGACTTTTTCCCCAATGCAAATTGATTCAGGTTCTCAAAGTCAATGTAACATTTTTGCCAATGCTCTTAAGAGTGAAGAATGTTTTATCGTCATGTGTACCTGAACGAAACAATCAAATTCTTGCTCTTCATCATTATTCCTGAATCACGATGACAGCCTATCAATTCTTCCTGAACTCTTCACCAAGTTAATTTGAGGGTCTTTTACACACTGCTAAGAGAGAATAGCCAGGGCCTCAGCATTCTTTCTGAATGACTATATATTTAGTAGCATGGGGTGGCATTCCACATTATTGTTTGGCACTCCAATGTGAGAATTGAACTAACAACCTGATTCTTTGGACTTTAGCTACTCGATACAGTCAGGATTGAACCGGGGTCTCTGGCTCCGTAACGCAGCAACTCTACCGCTGTGCCACTGTGCCGCCCTTGATTCTGCCATAACTGCTGCATTAACCCATGGCCACCTCCTAATTTGAGGAGCGTATTTGTCTGTGGTCTCATTATAAACTTACTGTCTACAGGTTCCAGTGCAATTTATCCAATTATCAGGATGTCATTCATCAACCTGTCGAGAGGTTGTAACCAGATGTGTTAATTTATCAATTTTGACTCCAATTGTTGGTTGTGCATCAGTTGGTGCTGCTTTACTTTTCCAATGTTTGAAAAGTATTGTTTTCACATTCTTCACTTTATGTGATCCTCATATTTTAATCTTGTCATGCTGAGCTACTTTGCAATGCATTGTCTAATACATTAACCTACAGGTGACCCTCCAACTTGCCCACACTGACCAACACAACCCACTTGTCTCCATTTGGCCCATATCCCTCTAAACCCGCCCCATCAAAGCATGTCTAATTGCTTCTTAAACTTCCCTGAGTTGTCATTCATCAATAGGAGTAGAATTAGGCCATCCGGCCCATCAAGTCTACACCGCCATTCAATCATTGCTGATCTATCTCTCCGTCCTAACCCCATTCTCCTGCTTTCTCCCCATAACCTCTGACACCTGTACTAGTCAAGAATCTATCTACCTCTGCGTTGAAAAATATCCACTGACTTGGCCTCCGCAGCCTTCTGTGGCAGAGAATTCCACAGATTCAGCACATTTTGAATAAAGAAACTTCTCATCTCCTTTCTAAAATAATGTCTTCGATTCTCCCACTAGTGGAAACATCCTCTCCATATCCAATTCTTGCACTATTCTGTATGTTTCAATGAGGTTCCCCCTCATCCTTTTAAACTCCAGCGAGTACATGCCCAGTGCCGACATCATAGGTTAATTTACTCATTCCTGGGATCATTCTTGTAACCCATTCCAGAGCCCAGCATATCATTCCTCAGATATGCTCACAATATTCCAATAGGGGCCGTACCAGTGCCTTATAGAGCCTTGACATTACTTCCCCGTTTTTGGATACACGCCCTCTTGAAGCCCTCATTCATTTCTTGGCCAATCCATCTCCCCAGATGGGGTAGAGAAACGTACGAAGACGCTGCTCTGTATTCTTAAAGATAACCATTTGTTTCCGCAGATGCATTTTATGTTGCTTTTTAGCCGTCAAGGCAAATTGAGGCTCCAGAAGTGGTACACTGTGATGGTTGATAAGGAGAAGAAAAAGATTGCGAGGGAACTTGTTCAGATTGTGCTGAGTCGACAAGCCAAAATGTGCAGCTTTGTGGAATGGCGGGATCTCAAAATTATTTATAAAAGGTTTGAACTATCTTTTTATTAATGCAGAATTTTCTTTGCGAAGAAAAATGTTTGACTCTTTAATGGCATTTAGATTATTAGTTGAACTTTATAGCAGCTTTAGCTTCTGGAGTATTATAGCCATCAACAGTCATGTGCTTGGTCTATAGCTGACACCAGCTGTCTTGAGCGCCTTGAACCTACTACAGTTATGGATTCTTTAAAGGTCAAGAAAGAAACTCGAGTTTTACTGGCAGTCATTTTTACTTTAAAGCCAACATTTCACATCAGTACAGAAGTGTTAACTGACAATTTCCCACAATGGATGCCAGTATGTTCTGCCTCTGGGCCATTCTTTGGAAAGTGAACCAAAATGTCACACACGTTACCAAATGGCATCACATGAAGTCAGACATTAAAACATTCTGGTCAGAGATTAATCTTATTCATTGCTATTTTCCTACCGACAGAAATATAATGCACGTCTGCTAAAGATATGAACATTCTAGGCTTTTCAAAATTCACAAGAGTTTGTAAGATAAAACAGAGTTATGAAAAAAACGCTTCCCTGTGCGGTCACACACGTGACCAGTCCTATTTGACCTCTGACCCAAAACAAACATTGTCAGCATAACATAAATATTTCACTTGATAAACTTTGGAAAAAAAAAAAGAATTATATATACAGTACAAAACAATATACCTGTAATGCTTTCAGAATTAGAAGAGATGTATTTCACAATTTTTCTTTTTTTTGGTCATACACCATATAACCATATAATAATTACAGCACGGAAACAGGCCATCTCGGCCCTACAAGTCCGTGCCGAACATCTTCTTTCCCTTAGTCCCACCTGCCTGCACTCATACCATAACCCTCCATTCCCTTCTCATCCATATGCCTATCCAATTTATTTTTAAATGATACCAACGAACCTGCCTCCACCACTTCCACTGGAAGCTCATTCCACACCGCTACCACTCTCTGAGTAAAGAAGTTCCCCCTCATGTTACCCCTAAACGTCTGTCCCTTAATTCTGAAGTCATGTCCTCTTGTTTGAATCTTCCCTATTCTCAAAGGGAAAAGCTGATCCACATCAACTCTGTCTATTCCTCTCATCATTTTAAAGACCTCTATCAAGTCCCCCCTTAACCTTCTGCGCTCCAGAGAATAAAGACCTAACTTATTCAACCTTTCTCTGTAACTTACTTGTTGAAACCCAGGCAACATTCTAGTAAATCTCCTCTGTACTCTCTCTATTTTGTTGACATCCTTCCTATAATTGGGCGACCAAAATTGTACACCATACTCCAGATTTGGTCTCACCAATGCCTTGTACAATTTTAACATTACATCCCAGCTTCTATACTCAATGCTCTGATTTATAAAGGCTAGCATACCAAAAGCTTTCTTTACCACCCTATCTATATGAGATTCCACCTTCAAGGAACTATGCACGGTTATTCCCAGATCCCAGAAACTTTCTGGAGGGATGTTTGGGGAACAACAGAAGGCCATTAAACCTAAGTTCAACGTTATTTTCACCAATTATGCCAGGTTATTAGGTTAATTAGCTTGGAAAAGTGTCCCACGTCGGATGGAACAAGTGTACAGGTGGTCGTTGGACGGCATGGACTCGGTGGGCCGAAGGGCCTATTTCCACCCCAGCTCTAAACTGAATT